>NW_027272164.1:0-180000 GCF_040938485.1 Diadema antillarum | reverse complement strand
TCAGAATGTTTTTGTGGGTGTCTTCAAGTAATCTGAAGAGAAATACATTAGACAAATTATTATAAACTTTATATATGACACCCGTATTCAAGATTGTCATGTGGCCACGCATAGCGATGTTTAGAATGCCATGAATGAACAAAATGTATTAAAGCGTCACGAAGCGTGCCTTTGCACTGCACAGTTCAAATAAAAACTTTGCCCTTTGTATATATACGTACTATGAGGCACATGGAACATACTACAATACAGGATGCCTATAGTATATGACATGCACACATACTCGCACCACTGCCATAATCAGCGCGGGCACTCACATGTATTACACACACATTATATATACACACGCGGAGAAAAGTGAAACATTGATTTGATAATTACTTTGATTCAAATCAAATACATGTAGGAAAAAGACAGATTAAACGAATAGCGATAGCCTGCATGCATTTAGCGAAGTGCGACACAGTATGGGAAAAGAAGTAACGGTGGATATTTACTACGCCGGGAAGAAAAGATAATTATAAATCTATGGGACAGATCAAGTATACTGCACATGAATTTTACTAAATTGGTGTAGTCTTGAAATTCGCCACTTGAAGAAATTAGAAATTTAGTATAATGGTGGGGCTGAGGGGATATTGATATCATCATTAATTTTGATTGGACATCGGACAATAAGACTATACAGACTAATTATTCCATCATCAATGTGTCATTGCCGTCCAAACATGTTTACATTAATTTTTATGTGTTTCTCTCTGTTCACTTTTTTTTTCGCAAAGTTCATTGGGCTATCCATGACTCGTGGTGACGGAGAGACTGCAAACAGTATCTCCATGCATGGTAAGGCCCTATGCCACTGTTTCTTAGTGGGCTGCTAAACTTTTTATGCCAAACTTTTCGTGCTGCTTTGTTGCTATATTCAGTCAAATTTTGCATCGAGTTTTTAATACAAGAGGGGCCCACAATCTACAAGCATTAATTGTCTTTTTAGTGAGTGTCTCCGTTTTTTCACACAGTGCATATTGACAATTCTTTCACTTTCGTTATACCTCGGCAACAATTGCAATGTATTGATACTGTTAGTTTTTCCTATTATTGTTGTTTTCTTTGTGCAAATTAACATGCATCATTTCTGTCACTCAAGAAAGTGAGATTTATGTTTATATTACTTTATAGTGGAAAAACGAAAAATTCGAACTTAAACTTGAACTTGAACTATTAATGATAATCGATATCTCTCGCTTCGTGTGGCGACAGTCCCAGTGTTCAATAAAACGCCACGATGCTTTCTCTCTGGAAATAAAAGTCAAATTAACAGCTAAACTATACCAAAAAAACAAAACAGGAGACAGATTGAGAGAAAAGGGGATCAAAGGAACAGGGTGTATGGCGTATCGTTTATACATTCCCGTTACTTATAGGCCCTACAATGTATCAGTTGTGTCAGGTGGACATCGTTCGTAAGAAAGTTACAAAATCTCACAATTTCGAGGCTTTTCATGAAAGAGACACTTTGGATGTAAAAACTTGGTTAGCTTAATGCTAATATCTCTATACTGTAGGGCCCCCTTCCTTTGCGTTTGAAAAAAAAAGCACTATATACACACATTAGCTCCACGGTATACAATTTTTTTGTGTGTATTTAAATTGTCGTCAGGAGTGAGTCTCACCTCCCGATCAACGCTTCAAGCTACCTCTCTGCTCCCAGGGACCAACCTTAGCGTAAAAATGATCAAGCACCACATGTGATAAAAGCATAATGTACTGTTCGCCGCGCCGCGAGCTGTTGCGGCCGACGCGACGGCGATAGCAACTTGTCAAAATAATGAAATGCGATTCATTCAACGCAGTTTTGTCGTGGAGGCTCACAATCGTCTCAACGAAAAGAACTACCTTGCATTTAATGATATGTTTTATCAGAACGAGTAGTAGAAGGGCAAATACAAGTCGAGGGCTCGAAGCTTACCTCTCACTAGCCCGACCAGACGCTGTTACGCTATGCGAAAACAGCGACGTACCATGTACAGCGACTGGGCTGTGTATAGTTAACCTCTCACCTCTGTTCTGCAGCGGAATTATTGGAAATATGCCTTGGATCTGTCGGAAGGTGCACGTGAGAGCAGGAGACTGCAAATTCTGCAAGCGGGAACTATCGGGAGTCTGCTCTGCATCGCATAACAGCAGGGAGGTGGTCAAACCAGGTGGTCAAACACACAGCACAGCTGCACATCTTCCTGCTATCATGGCCCTTTCTTGAATCGTCCTTGAAAATACCTTGCTGTCTACCTAGCCTGGTTTCCAGTCTTATCTCGTCGTTCTTCCAATAACTATATGACATCACAACGAATATTCGCACACGAAAGAGGGAGCTGTTTTGATTTTCGTATCCCGTCTCGGACAAAAATTAGGTGTGAACAGTTCAACAAGGCGAGGCCGATGGGACTAAGTGAGTGCCTAGATTTTATGCCATAAAATTATGGAAATGGTTAGAGTAGGAAGACATACTGCTCCCTTGCACTTCCCTCGTCCGAGGTCAAGGATGCACGGGCGAACCCCATAGCATGCGACACTCTTGTAAGTAGTATTCTTCATCAATGAGATTTGTGTACCACCAATGATGCTTCGGAATAATAATTGTCTTCACAAAGTACAAAAGACAAAGTACAGTTGTTGTACTGCTGGCCATAAGTTTAGAAGGTTAAAATACCAGACTCAAGCCCTATCGATCGTTGATATTTATTATGCAGGCCCTTGTATATCTCGACTGAAAAGTTTGGTGGACTTTGGTACGTGAGAAAGCAAACAATGACAACAGAATGTAAACTACAAACTGGTCCAAATTACACAAGCTCCAAAAGAAGTCAAGCAACCGCTTAAAATAACAGTCATTTTGTCATGTTCGTATATATATACATATATATATATATTTTGGGGGGTGAATTTTAAATTGCCTTTTTTTTTTGTTAGAACAATATTCATTTAATTCGTAAATGACGTTATACGTATGTATTTTCTTTTTTCGATTCATGTACACGTTATACATTGTAATCCAGATGTTGTTACGGAGTTTAAATTGGACTATAGATTTAAGACCGTGCACCACCAATTACCCAGATTCTTAATAGGGTGTATGATCAGTTCAAAATTGAATCGATTTTGTTGAACTTCCCTTTATTTCAATCTTCCATGAAGTGCCAATACAATATACATAACAATATATTCTTTGATGTTAATGAAAAGATGTTTTGTGCAAGAAAATATGAATTTTGTGTCATTAATTGTTTATAATGTTGAACCATTGATCACTGCTATTGATGCGGACCATGTGAAGACATTGTGAACACACTATTGTTGTTGTTGTTGTTGTTGTTGTTGTTGTTGTTGTTGTCGCTGTTGTTGTTCTTATTTTTCTTCCAGCAGAGTTTGATCATCGATATAGGACCTTATTTTTCTGATCTGCAAACAAACCCCCTTTGGGTATTCTCTATGCAACTATACTTCAAAGAGATAAAACGTTGATCATCGTATTTAACTTTTTCGGGTTGCTATCTTCCAAAATGAAGTAACAGGCAAACTCTCAACAGGTTAGCCGAATGAATTATTTTGGTCTGAAAAGTCTAATGATCACAGGTTACATTCTTGAATCCTACAATATTTCGACATGATACTTGAAGGGGAAACTGCGGCATATAACGATCGTCTTCAAGTTGATACTTGAGGATGATTGTATATTCATAGATTTCACGTCAACAATATCATAATCTATACAATTTTTTTACATATAGGTCACCTGTGTAATAACCTTTATCTAGGAACGAACTATATACGATTGTCAAGTTGCCTATGAAATAAGTTTGTTATCCCCCCCCCCCCCCAAAAAAAAAACAGAGTGCAGTGCTACTTAATAATATTCTTTGAATCAAATGGTGAGAACAAGTTACACGCGTTTTCTCAGTTAAGAGGTGAATATGTACATATTTGTCAGTCTGGCGTAATAAAATGATGATGTTCATTGAATACCCCGATTATCTCACTGCGCGGGAATTTTGTGAACGTAGGATATTCTGGGTTTCTCCGGGGTTTGTAACAGTTGCAAAGTAATTTAATTTGAACACTTGAGAAAAAATGTTAACGACAACGAAAACTGTTTGCGAACTTGATTGCAACTATTTACGAATGTTTACAAACCGCCCCGACGAAACCACTTCGTTTGCACACATTTTGCTGCTTAGTGAGATGACAAGTTTTCGATTCGATTTGTAAGAAATTTTGACAATTTTTTGTATTTTAAATCCTTCCTTTTGTCGAATTTGGTATACCTCCATTCCACACAAGACAAAAACATGTGACACGGCAAAATAAAAAATAAAAAAAAAATATCCGTATGATAATATTATTGTGAAAAGCATGGCCAACAATAAATTTGTGATAGCATCCCCGCATCCATGCCATATAAACAAATAGGCAAAAACTACATTTTGAAACTGCCTGTGTCACTGAGTTGCACGGGAGTTATCCCTCCCTTGCTCTCTCTCTCTCTCTCTCTCTCTCTCTCTCACATATCATCTCTCACTCCATCCCCTCCCCCTCCCCCCCCCCCCCCAGTATCCGGTTTATTTTATCTTTGTGATCTACTTATGTTATATTTGCACTATAATGTTTGATTTGCAGAAGATAATCGCGTTATTTGAAGTCTAGCTGATTAACTTTGTGCAGAAAATTAATACAGTAATCGATTTTTCCACATTTCGATTACCGTGCATAGCACGTGTGTATAGGCCTCATATTATGATAGTGAATAGCTTGCTTCCAAAAGGTGCACAATTCATCATTTTCGATGGATTTAGCGTCTTTTTGTTAAAAGCTTTATATCATATGATTCTTTGACAGAGCCAGACACGACAGTGATTTAGGGACATAAGAGAGCGATAAAGATTTTTTTTCCTTTGGTTTTGTTGTGTATGTTTCTGTTTGTGTGTTTTAGTTTTAGTTTTTATTTTGTTTTATTTTGTAAATACCTGTAACACCTGTATATGTAATGGAGTAACCGTACACCGCTTCACAAAGTCGTACTAAAGTTGCTAAATTATATATGAAGAAAAAATAGTTAAAAATCAGATATGCGGTTTGGGGTAATACTGAATAGCTGCAGATATTAAGTTTGAATTCCTTTATAGACTGCAGTTTGGTTGGAAGATAGAAGCTTTCCTCATTGAATTAAGGAACAGTTACTATATCATTTTGTTTGGGTTCCGGATGTACAGAAAATAAATGTGATTTTTTTTTTTTTCAGTCAAAAGAACCCGTAGTCTGGCTTTGCGAACCCTTAGACAGAGTTTGAGCAGAGCAACCCCCTCGAAAATTTGATGAATGAAAGGGTAGATCTATATCTCTTTTTTTTTTCAGGTTACCGAAGATGAAACACCTCATTTCTCCCAGTTTATAATACTAGTAACTACCCGTGTGAGCTCAGCAGCAGCTGCCCACCGGCGTGAGCCCACAGAAGTCTTTGAGTTCTGTGCGTGAGCCCTGCATACACACAATCGCCAAGCAATTGAGACAAAGAGGGCGTAAGACCTATTTGCTGCACGGCCGTTCCACCTTGGCACTGGTAAAAGTCAAAGATATTTCTACTCTCTTTATGTTATAAAATGATCTTTAGATGTCCATCATTAGTAAAGGCAATGAATGCGTTGCGGCATTACGTCTAGACTATTTAGTTTGTATTTCAGACAGTTGTTTTCTTTTCGTTAGGGAATTTCGATCAAAGGACGAGTGGATCCTCAGTCCCACATGTAGTCTTTCGTGCACAGTTGTACTAAATTTCGTGGGAGTTGTGTCAGGGCCATGCAAGCAAAAAGTATTGATTGCCAGGCATGGGCACAGTTGATCATAGCTGAGTAGGGTATTCCTATTCTTCGAATAGTTTGCGAATTGAGATCCGTCAAGATTTCAACCTTCTAATCCAACTACTAAGTAAGAACTCTTCAACAAACACCTTCCTGTCCGGTTGGCCCCCACGGTGTTGGACAGTAATTTAGTACATACGAAGAAGAAGAAGTTCAACCTCTTTCTTTCAGAGGCGCTCTCAAAAAGAATTGTCGAATGTATCATTCATACTCTTAACATCCTAAACTCATATACATTTATAATGGTATTGATCCAAATTACGTTGTATGTTCAATAGCAGTCAGGAAAAAAAAGTGCAGTTTCATCTGTGTCAAATTTCGAGACTTTTCGTTTTTGGATTGATTTAGTGTTGTGTAGCGGATGTTTAGCTACTTGGGATCGGTTGATAATTTTGAGAGGTACACACAGTAGAAATGAGTGGCGACACAGTTCAGTTAAGTTTCCATGTGCACTTTATTTGAGAGGCGTTTCAGAGCGATCCTCTCTCTTAGAGCGTCAGAATCCAAATCCTCTTCTCTGCTTGTTATTCAACTTGTAATTCACTTCATACATTCAGTCACGAGGATTACACATTGGTCACTGGTTACACTGTTGTAACCATTACAGCTGTGGGTTGTAACACACTATGAATGGGTGAATGGGGGTGGAGTCTTAATGTTAAAGAGGGGTTTTAATTGGGCAAAACTTTGGTTGTTATAGGAACAAAGGCGGGACTAGTTTTATAAAGGAGGTAGTATTCTTGGATTTGGATTTAACAACAATTCTAAGTAATCAATGGGGGACCGGCAGGATGTTTAGGTTTGGCTTAGCCTGGTCGTAAATTAGATGGGGCTAGAAGTACTCAAGGGATGATAAATGTCGATGACTCACTGGATGAGGTGGAGAGTATTGGTAGGGGTCATTGACTGGTGGAGGTGAACTGGTAGTGTATATCCAGTCATCAATGTAGAATGGGAGGGCGTAGTGATAACGCTTCAAACATCTTTTGAAATCATAATCAGTTAAAACAAACCTCGTTCATCTTACAAGTCCATTCTTCATCCTGTGCAGCCATCCTTGAATAAGGCCCGGGGGGGGGGGGGGGGGGGGGGGGGGGGCGGGGGGGGGGGAATAATGTTATTATACTGTACAGTTGTTGTAAGGATGTGAGATAGTAAACATAGGTAAACAGAAAAACTGGCCAGAAATGAATATTATTTACAGTGTATTATTAGCACTTGGAAAATTGAGCAAAGAAAATGGGATTCTATCGGGATAGTAGTAACTTGTGATGATTATGACTTCATCGGAGTGTATATGATGATATGCTATTCCCGGCTTTCTTTTCTTTTAATGATCATTCTCTTCAGCTGCAGGAATAAGTCACTAGAAAAAAAAAAGAATAAAATCAAGATGGCATTTGCCCAGCTAGTAATAGGTCCACCTGGCTCGGGCAAGACCACTTACTGCACGGGGATGAAGGAGTTTCTGTCGCAGACGGGACGGAAGGTGGCAATAGTGAACCTGGACCCGGCCAACGACTTCCTCCCGTACCAGGCCAGTGTCGATATCTCGGACCTCGTCACTCTAGCGGACGTCATGGAGAAGCTGAGACTGGGACCAAACGGGGGCCTGGTCTACTGCATGGAGTACCTGGAGAAGAACCTGGACTGGCTCAAGAGCCAGCTGGATGCCCTCAAAGACCACTACCTCCTGTTTGACTGCCCAGGCCAGGTGGAGCTGTATACGCACCACAACTCAGTCAGGAACATTGTAACACAACTCCAGAAGTGGCAATTCAAGGTAAAGGGCGCTCTTGTTATAACAAACACAGTTATAATGAAATTTTGTGAGTACGATTTCGCATCCCCAAATTATCTTTATACCTTTATATACATTTAACAGTTAGATGTTAGCCCATAACAAAATTTTGTCATATATAACAAAAGAAAACTGCTGGTCCTGAGGACTTCGACTTATTATAAGTATATAACAGGAGTCGCCTGTGACTATGATATCAATTTCATCTTTCTTCATTGATTTTTGTCTAATGGCGTGTTGGTAATGAACATTAAAAAAAAAACAGAACAGAACAGAGCGTGTAATTGGACATATCCCCTTTTTTTTTTAACTTTTTCTCACTCAGCTGGTCTCAGTCCATCTCGTGGACTCACACTACTGCAGCGACCCAGCCAAGTTCATCAGTGTCCTCTTCACCTCCCTCTCAACCATGCTGCAGTTGGAACTTCCTCACGTCAACGTCCTGTCCAAGATAGACCTGGTCGAGCAATATGGCAGACTAGGTTAGACACATGTTGGAATGCATTGTTGTTGGGTCCTTCACTGCTGCCACATAAGAAAATATCCTGTTCCTATCTGTCAATTCCACATGAGAAATACAAAATTAATTTATTGATTTGATTATAAATATGAATGAATAAGTCATGAATGAATTTCAGTTGATCTCGCATTTAATATCTGAGACCAGAATTCATCTGGCAAATTAACTCTACTCTACCACTTGCAGGTTGCCGATCCATTGTTAGTGATATCTATCGTTTGTTTTGCTTCATTTCACTCCTGTTGTGGCAGCTTTCAACTTGGACTTTTACACAGAGGTCCTGGACCTGGGCTACCTGCTGTCCCACCTGGAGGCGGACCCGTTCCTGAAGCGGTTCAAGAAACTGAATGAAGCCCTCATAGGTGTGGTGGAGGACTACAGTCTGGTCTCCTTCCTAACTCTCAACATACAGGTTGGTTTTACAGAGGGACATGCTGTCTTGGTTAGCTTGGTGTGTGTGTGTTGGAAGTGTAGATGGAAGGATGGGTAGATTGTTGCCAAGGTGAGTGCATTTTTTTAAGTATTTGAGGATGATGATGATTATTATTATTAATATCAATATCATTATAATCATCATTGTATTGTTATTATTATTGTTATCATTATTATTATTATCTTTATTATTATTATTATTATTATAACTGCTACTACTACTACTACTACTATTACTATTATTATTATTATTATCATAATCATTAGTTTTCGTAATTGTAACATAGCAGATAGCTTCAACTTTGTGTAGTTTACCAATTAGATTCCATTACAGCTGTATGCCAAATCATAAGAAAGGAACTCATCTTGCTATTGGGTGTGCATGAATGATGAAAGTGTACTGTACATCATTCCATCAATGTGTTATGATAGTGGAGATACGCACGATTGCAATTTCCAGCTCAGTTAATCCTGCTGTTTCTTCATAATTTTGTTTTTACGTTTGTACACGTGTATTTGTTATTTTTGTCTCCCAAACAGGACAAGGAGAGTGTCCTGCACGTTGTGAAGACCATCGACAAGGCCAATGGGTATGTCTTTGGGGATCTGGAGGAGCGTAACTTGCAGACGCTGATGTCGTGTGCAGTGGGAGCCGACTTTGAGTTCTTCAAGTATCCTTTGTATGAAGCGGCTTGTTGCATGTGTATTGCTGTAGATATATGGAATCTCTCCTCTTTTCCTCATCTTCAGAGTAATGAATTCTGTTTCCAGTGGTCACGAAAACCAGTACCAAAACTGGCCAGGTATCCAGGAGAGCCTAGAACCCTTGCACTCTCTTTTGTGATATTCATTAAAGGTCAGACTCAGTGCAAGATTTTCTGCAGAACAAACTTTTGGAAAACCTGGAGACTCAGAGTGGATAGGTATTCATTCTGCTATTTTATTATATTTTTAGAGCTCTTATTGGTAGTGATTCTTACAGATAGTTTCATTGTCTGTTACCAGATTTGGCATTTATTATTCTAGTTCATTATATGGCCACCTCACACAACACAACTTTTCCATGATATATGCAAGTCATACGACATAAAAACCAGAAGTGTGATGTCACCAGCCTTGCCATTTTCCAGTCCTGCTGCTGGGTTGCAATGCCAGTCATGAAGATTTGACATTTCAAATTTTCAAGATCAGTGTGGGAACTTTCAGCCAATCACACACAAGAGTATAATGTACTGACATCTTGCTATGATACAAGTAAAGTGTGCATGTTATGTGGTCTGATCACATAGTGTGTGGTGTTGTTGAGTCACGCAACTGGTGGTGCAGGTGGTCAGATTGTGTAGTGTGTGTTGAACTGAAGTCAATTTAGGTATAATAGCTATAATCTGGGGGAAGGAAGATGTATTGTGTACACCTACACATAAGTTGCAGGGGTTTTCAGCATTTTTAATTACAGTCAACCTTGCTAAGTCAACCTCGCATAAGTCGAAGGTCTTTTCAAGTCCCCAAGCTTTATATGCTATTGAATTTAATCCCTCATAAATCAAATTTTCTCTAAGTCAAAGCTATTTCTTCAGTCCAAGTAGATTTGACTTATGTGAGGTTGACTGTATTTTCATATTGTATCATTACCAGATTACTCAAATTTCACCTTTCAAACAGTGTGGGGAAGCAACATACATTGTCAAAAGGTGACATTATGATGCATTGTCCCATTTTTAAAGTCAATGTTGTGATTTTTACATAAATATAAATCCATCAAATTGAGAGAAAAAGAAAAAAAAAATTGGCATGTACCGGACTTGATAAGTGACATGATCTTGAGACAACAAATATTAAATCTCTTTTTGCTGTGTCTATTTGTGTTTCTTGTTCAATTGTGTATGCAAGTTTGTAGTACAAATGTACATATAATCTGATTCCCAGAGTGAAGAGAATTTTCCTTAACAGGTATGATACAACAGGACTGCCAGTGTTCAGGAGAAGTACATGGAGAAACCTGCAGCCAGCGCAGCCCCAGGTACAAGTCAAGATCAGATGGATACGTGACAGCATATTGAGCGGATGTACTTGTTCAGAACTGTGCATGCGCTTATTTGGAACTGTGCTGCAATCGAGAGCAACTTTACTGAAATGCAAAGAACCATAATGTGACGTCGGCAGTAATGTCTCGATGGAATCAAAATGTCCATCGATACTTCATACTGTGCATCGAACTGCAGCAAGTGGCAAATATTCTGAGCATATTTGCTTTCTTGTGCTCCAAGGGCATTTCAGGAATGCTTGAGAGGATTGCATTGTACTGGATTCTTCCTGATGATGACAGAGAGGGTGGACAGGAGTATTCCTTCCAGTATTTGAGTCCAAACGATGTCTGGTATTAATAGATCTTAATGCATTTGTGCCTGGAGATGTTTTTCCCTGTCAACCTCTCCTCACAGAAAGGAAGCCATCAGTTTCACACAATTTTTAGGGAGATAAGACTTGCAGAGAAGGGTGTTAACCTGTTGAGGATGAGTCCCAAGTGTACTCGCGCAAGTATTTATGGGAAATGTGTGATATAGCAAAATCAGTCAGTCCTCAATGGGTTAATAGGATGATTCACGCCAGGTGTAGAAACACATTCTTATCTTGACATTCCAATCAAGAGGGGCAGTGCGCACAATGCATGTACATCAACTCATTATAAACACACACATGATATCCACACCTCTGTGTACCTAGACCCTTTAGTGGAGAAATATCTGTAGAATTTAATACATTGGTAAGCCAGTTTATTGTGGCAGTAAGCATCTGTCTGATGGTAGGCCTTATTGATGTTCATGACAGGTGAATGATGAGAGCAATGCAAACTTAGGAGCCAACTAGCAAACCACAGGAAAGTATACATGCCTGCTCATAATTGTTTGTTGTGCATCAGTGAATGTGTCGTTCTTCAATCTTGCCATAAACTGACAAGTTTTTCCCTAGATGTGTATATTGAAAGACTGCAAATTTGATGCCGTCATTTGTTCTTCTGTTGCACTTCTTCGCTTTGATCCCATTGCCAATGTATAAAACAAAAACAAAAACAAAAACAAAACCAAAACCAAAACCAAAGCAAGAAAGAATCATTTTTAATCTCTTTATTATTGTTCGGCAAACACTTCACAGGAATTATGACCTCAATCATCTTCAAAAGAGAAAGAAGACTTAGATTGAATTTGCACAAAGTGCAAATTATCAGCGTTTGCAGCTGGTATTGGGGAGAAAGGAGAGTAAAGGATTTTCTTGCGCCTGCAACATGCTGGCTTGATAATCCTTGTGTTTCACACATTCTTAGGAAAAGATACATGCTTCATTGGGGTTTCAGTAGCTCGAGAGAAACACATTTTCATCATTGCTCTTGATGTGTTCTGGCTTTGTTCACACACCTCCATAATCATCAATTTCTTTAAAGGACAAGTTCACCTTCATATACATGTGGATTGAGTGAATGCAACAATATTAAAGGGGCATAGTCCCAGTAGTGTAGAGGGCGCTGTTGATGATACTGCCAATCACCGTTAGCATAGATATGAAGATTACCGAAGTTGAGCTGTCATCAAGAGTAAAGTGCGTAGGTGTTGCTAAGTAACGTTCTTCTCTGCGCATCGCGCAGTCTGTAGTTATGCCAGGGTGCGTGCATATGTGCATGTTATTATGACATCACAAAAGAAGTTTGCTAAAGCTGTCATCCCCCTCAGCCGAATCATGAGCCGAACTGTGATCGGACCACTGACTACAGTGGACTGGACTTCTTCGGACTCGGGGAAGTGGGCCAAAGCGTAAGCGCTAGAGGAATCAATAGTGTAGGTCTCTGTAGGAAACTTGCGCTGTGTGCCCGCGTACGCATTTGACTGAAACACCGGGACCATGCACCTTTAATAGAACATATCAGTGAAAGTTTGGAGAAAATCAGACAATCTGTTCAAAAGTTATGAATTTTTAAAATATTTGTGTAGTCACTGCTGAATGAGAAGACTACTACAGTGTATGATGTCATATGCATACAATGATATAAAGAAAATAAAAAGAATTTCACAAAACTTCGCTTTTTGAATAAAGTGCAGCACATTTCTTTGATTTGTTACTGACATATGTAATATTATTCCCCCTACCTTCTGAAAGAGAGAAGTCAAATGTACTTTAGTTATGCGAGAAAAGTGAAAAAATGTTGAATTTTCTTTATTCTTTCCTTGTAATCGTTGTACACATTTGATATCACAAGCTATAGTAGTCTGCTCATCCAGCCTTGAGTGAGCAGAAACTTAAAAAAAAAATCATAACTTTTGAACGAATTGTCTGATTTTCCTCAAACTCTCACTGATGTGTTCTACAGATACTAATATTGCTGCATTCACTCAACCCACATGTCTATGAAGGTGAACTTGTCCTTTAAGAATGTGGCTTGATCATAAACATAAGTTTTTATACAGTACGTTTTAGACATGTATGATTCAGGTGAAATGTGGATTGGATTGTGTGTAAAAAGATGACAAATAAATACAATGAAAATATGTTATGAAATGTGCATGGAAGAATTGTACTTTGTGTAAGTGTCTGTGTGAAAAGTTGTCTATTGAACTTGATGTCACATGTAGTGTACCTAGCAAGCATACCAATTTGAAGAATTTTTGATTTTTAAATGGATGACATGGATATGAATCAACGTACACATCATTAATCCGATTGTACAGATTAAACTCCAAACACAAATGTATTATGTACAAATCACAACTGATGATATCAGTACAAGAAACTGAATACCGGTAGCCCATACCTGGCTGATAGACCACATACCAGTGCACATCATAGCCCAACATCTGCTTCAATACATTTACATATGCAATGATTCCATTTGGGCAGGGCAATCAATAATTATGTTGTAGTGGCTCGATTAGCCGCTCATTACGTTATGTGTAGCAGCCCTGTGTTTTGGTTAGTTAAATTTGTTACTGTTTATTATGAATGTCGGTAAGATTTCCCCAGCCTTACATAGCTAGTGGAAATTCATACACCGGTACCTGTGTCTGATTGTGCGGTCTTTGTCTTCAATGTCTGTTTTTCCTCTGGTCTCCCTGAATCATGTTTATATAATAATTTAATTTTACTGCTTGTATGAAAATATACATTTACAGTAGCCTGAATGTGCCTCTAGCTGTTTCTGTACACTTCCATTATTGTTCTTGTATTGTTTGTCATGCCATAAATGATACAATGTAATGGAAGTCATTTTCAAGACGAGAATCAGCACCCCTCATTCACACATGGTTAAACATTACTTGATGGGGAAAAATACATTTTCATATTTGAACATTTCAATACTACCACTATCATGTCGTCTTACCATTCAGTCACTTGAGAGACCATGTGTAAGTGGAAATAGTTCAGCCATTACACATGACTAATATATATCTCAGTAAGTAAGCAAAAGTTGTAATGCAAAGTACAGAAAATGTATTCTTCTGTTAGCCCTAGATATAATAGGCCTATGTATCATCCTGAAGAGAAAAAAAAGGTAAAGTATATTTTTGCATTCTTACTCTGTATCTATCATTTTTTTAACCAATGCATGGCACATGGAAATACAATATGATAGACATATGAAGAGTTTGTTCGCAAAAACCGATACACAGTTTTTATAATGCAGTTTTTGAAGTACGATCTCTGTCGTAAAGTACAAAATAATACCTTTTAAATGATATATTTACATAATAAAGTTACATTTTTTAAGTTATGGTCAAAAGAAGCGAAATCGTCTTATTATTCTCTCTATTTTTCTTGACCTTTAATCGCAAATATCTCCATTTGGCAAATATGAATTTATCGGTTTTTGCGAACAAACTTCATATATTCATTGAAATCTACTTTGAATCATAATCATCATCATAATCATCATAATCATAATCATCATCAACATCATCGTCACCATCATCATCATCAACATTGTCATCATCATCATCATCTTCATCAATATTGTCATCATCATCATAATCACCATCATCATTACCATCGTTATCACCATTGTCATCACTATGAATTATACCACAGGGGTGAGAGGAATATCATATGTATATCATATGTTTATATACAATAATTATTTGCGGGCCGGTTATGTCCATTTTGATTTCCCCCCTTTGTATTGTTAATTATGTATATTTATAGGATCTATATTTTTGCATTATGTTTTTATCATTATGTATATTTTCCCGTGTTTTCTACAATATTGGATTTGAAATAATTATGATTATGTTGGGTGGATTTAATGCAATTCATTGGTAGTGAATTTCGGTAGATTCGTATAATTGAACGAATGATTAGAGTTATTTTGTGTGTGTGTGTGTGTGTGTGTGTGTGTGTATGTGTGTGTGTGTGTGTTTCTTAGGTTAAATGTATGCTGATATAAGTTCATTTTAGTGTTTTTTTTTTCTTTTCGTCCTGAAACAGCTGTTCATGTATCATGTTTGTGTGTAAATGTACTTGTATACATGTATATATTTGTGTAATTGTCAATTGTGGTGTGATGGACCGGGTCCACTGTATTTCTTTCCTTGTACTTACCTGCCTATGGGCAGGTAGTATCCTAGGAATATTCATCACATGCTTTAATTTGCAATGGAAATAAAGTATGTCATATATATATTCATGACAGACACACGCAACACCAAAAAAAACATAACTAAATTGAAAACAAGAACTAAACTCAATTACTCAGAAGTAGAATCTTCCTTGTGACGAGGACAATGTGTCATAAATGAGCTATCCATAGACGTAGAGCGTTCAGCCACAAGAAATTTGTGAGCCCGGGGCGCAGGGAATGTTTATAATGGTGGGCGAGGTTTCTTATGCCGAGATTACGCCGTCTTTACACCTTGTTTACGTACAGCGACGGACGCGTAGCGCGTGTGTCGCGTGTTGTTGTAATTGTTGCGCTATTTCGTAATGCTTTTGCCATGCGCCATCATTGCATGTCGCGTGCGAAAGGCATTGCCTTCTGAATTTACCAGAAATTAGTAATAGCCATGTCATCTTACCGGAAAGCACAAAAATCGGCTCAGAAGAGCCATCGGGAGAGATCGCAGGTGAGTTGCGTTATTTTGTTTGAGCAGCAAGCAAATGCAGACGTTTTATTCGGGATTGGAAAACTCTTCTGCTATTCGTAGTCCCACACGTTTAGTTTACCGTTTTATACCAACCTTGCACTGGGGCAGTGGTGGTGGTCATGTCGCTCGGGTCACATAGGGTTTCTATATGATATGGTGTAGACTAACCGCAGCAGCGACCCCATACTAAGCTTCTTCTTCTTCTTGTCAGTAGTCTGCTTCCTTCAACCTTGAAGATTCTTGCAGAACTTGGTGATAATGTGTGTCATAGGGGTAAGGTGCATGTGGCAATAATTTACAGGGTGCAAGTAAAAACTGCCTCGATTCTAACGCTAGCTGTTGCTGCCTTCCGTCAGCAGGAGACGAAAGGCGTTAACTGAAGAGGCCGTCACAACATCGTCAGGGAGGGCATTCCAGGATCTAACAGTTCTAGGAAAGAACGAGTTTTGGTGCTGTTGTGTCCGGGATTGAGGGATGTGGTAGCCTTGGCTTGGGTGTTCACACCTCTGGATGGTCTGGTGGATTTGGTGATGAAAGCCTCACAGTTGAATGGTACAAGCCGGGTGTGGATCTTGTAGTTGTAGAACATCACAAGACGCAGATGTTCACGTCTCTGTTGTAGTGATGTCCATCCCAGCTCCTGCAGCATTGATGATACACTTGATGTATTCCGATATCGGTTTAGAGTGTATCTGGCTGCCCTCCGCTGGATCATCTCAATCTTGCTGATATTCCTTGCAGTTGATGGATCCCACACGGAGGAGGCATATTCAACTAGAGGTCTGACCAGTGTTCTTTATGCTGTGGTTTTGAGTTTCGGTGAGTTGAGGTGCAGATTTCTTCTCAGGAAGGCCAGGGTGTTATTAGCTTTTTGGCAGACATTGTCAACATGCTTATTCCAGTTTAAGTCTGATGTTATTGTGACGCCGAGGTACTTTGTGGCTTCCACAGGGGTCAGGATTGAGTTGTTGAGTTTGTACTGATGTACTATCCGTTTCCTCTTCCTAGAGACTGATATCACTTCACACTTACTGGTGTTCAGCTCCATCATCCATTTGTCTGTCCATTCACCGAGCATGTCAAGATCTTGTTGCAGCTGTTTGGTGTCAGCATCCGAGTGGATTGTGAGGTACACAATGGCATCGGCAGCAAACATTCGGACCTTTGATCTAAGTTGGTCAGGCAGGTCATTTATGAAGTACAGGAAGAGACACGGACCTAGTACGGACCCCTGCGGCACTCCAGAGTCTACGTCAACATGTGATGATATACAGCCATCGAGAAGTACACTTTTGTACCTGTTGTTTTCGGTTCTTCAGAAAGCATCCAACGATGGCTGAGTCCTCTAACTCCATAGTAGTCAAGCTTCTGAAGGAGGCGCTGGTGGCCGACCTTGTCAAAAGCCTTGCTGAAGTCCAGTACCAGGATGTCTGTCTGTTTTCCTTCTTGTAGGCTTTTCATCAGGTCACTCACCAACCCCAACAACTGGAGCTCACATGATCTTTGTTGTCTGAAACCATGTTGGAGTGGGTACAGGATGTCTTGGTGATTTCCATGCGCCATGATGGTGCTTGCTAGGATGTGCTCCATCAGCTTACAGGAGATGCATGTAAGGGAGATGGGCCTGTAGTTGCTTGGGTCAGCTCTATCTCCTTTCTTGAAGTCTGGCACTATGTTTGCATGTCTCCAATCATGTGGGATTTCTCCTGAGTTGTAGGACTTCCTGAAGATGTTACACAGGCAAGGTGCAATGGTATTCGACAGCTCCTTCAGTACTCATGGAGTAATCCCATCAGGACCACTTGCCTTCTTTGGATTGAGTTTGTCAAGTAACTTCTTGACACCTGCCGTTGTAATGTTGATGTCAGGCATGGTTTCATATGGCGAGTTTGGGGGAAGCAGATCGCATGGAACTGGAGTCTCCTTTGTGAATATGGTTTGGAACTGGTGGTTGAGAGCATCTGCTTTCTCGGTGGGGTCTGTTAGATTTCTTCCCTTTGAACTCAGCTCTGAGATTCCTCCACTATCACTCCGATTGTGCTTTTAAATTTAATAATAAAGCTCCAGAATCTCTTCATGGCCCCATACTGGTTTCCTTCCTCATCATCTGTTTCAAAGATCGACTCAAGGTATTTCCAATATTCTCTTCTGATCTCTGCGTGGATTTTCCTTTTGAGGCATCTATTTTGCTCTTCAAGGTCATGTGGGATGAGTCCCTTGGTCTTTAAGAGGACTTTGCATCTCTTAGCAAGTCTGCTCCTCTTCTTGATGAGCATTCTGATCTTAGCAGTTACCCATGGCAGGTTGATCCTCTGCTTCAACATTGTCTGGGGAATGTGTGCCTCTATACCTTCCTGGATTCCGGTCTTGAATATATCCCACAGTTCACTGGTGGTAGCTTCCTCATACTTTGATGCTATCCATCTCATCTGATACTTTGGCCATGCTGGTTTGGAAAGCTTCCCAGTCAGCTTTGCTGTAGACCGGAACTTTCCTGGGCTTCTGCCTTCTCCAAGATGGGTTCATGTCAAGAGTGAGGAGGGGACAGTCGTGGTCTGAGATTCCGGTTACCACTGAAACATTGTGAACAAGAGTTGGATTGTTGACGTGGTACAAGTCAAGGATATTCTGCTGTCTTGTAGGCTCCTCTACTAGTTGGACTAGACCATAGTCGTCAAGCATTTCTCCAAACTTGTGGTGTAAGGCGGGGTGGCCACATTCCTTCACTCGTCGGTTTAGCCAGTCCCATCCTGGAAGGTTGAAATCGCCCCCGACGATACATGGATGGCTCATGTTCAGCCTGCTGAGTGTTTGCTGGAGTTCCAGCAAACTTGCTTCATGTCCTTCCTGAGGCTTGTAATAGGATGCTATGTAGAGTGTTTTGGTTCCTGTCATCTCAATCTTACACCACAGGATCTCGCAATTTGTCTCCAGCTCTACTACCCTGCTGGCAATCAGGTCTTTCTTGGTTGCAGTGAATACTCCGCCATGGGCATCGTTTGGTCTATCTCTGCGGTGGATGTCATACACTTCCGTTGAAAATACTTCATTGTCTTGTATATCACTTGACAGCCAGGATTCTGTCCCTATAATAACATCAGGATCATTTTTTGTTCCTGACACTTTGAATGACAGTTTCTTTGCCTTGAGACTCTGGCAGTTTACATTCAGTATCCGTAGCTGGCGCCCCTTTGGTCTCGTAGTCTTCCGAATTTGGTGCTGTGTGTTGTCCCAATTGGAGACGACGCATGGATTGGCAAGTTCGGACTTTGAGTTTGTTACATACAGCGCCCCGCGCCGGGGTTAGGTGTAGACTAGTTCTAGGGGTAGATCTAGTAGAAATTTACTTCTTCCTCCTCAGTTTGCCATAATCATAATGTCAACATGGTCAATGTAATTTATGGTATGGTACAGTACGTAGCCGGTATATTCTTGATAATAAATACTTCAACTCAAGTAACGTTAAACCTGTGCACGTGGCTGTGCCTTTTTATGATTAACTCTTTATGTGCCACGTTCGCACCTCCAGGGCCCTGTTTTATCAAAAGATAAATTTAACATTAAGTCAAAATAATCTATGATTAACCTCTCAAATCAACTCTAAGTCCACTTAATCTATGATTAACTTTCAAGTCCACTTGAAGTCCGTCTTATCAAGACAACCAGAGTTGACATCAACTCCAACTTCCTAAAAAATCAACACATAAGTTTTCTCAACCGCTCCAAATCTATGATTAACTTAACAGGTGATAAATATCAACTTTAAGTAGAAACAGTCTAGGTAGACTCAATTGTAAGGCAATTTACAGAAGAAAGATGACTGTCACACTTTCCTAGTCTAGCTGGGGTCTTGTCACAAATGTTTGTCTGTTAAATGCTAACCTTTCTCTAACATTTTGTTGCGATTCTTTCATGTAATTATGGTCTTTTCCTTGCATGAAATTCACGATCGGCACGCATTGCTTACGTGACTGCTGCACGCAAACACCCTCGACAGCAGTCGAAATCCCAGCCTGTGCGCCCGGCGCCTCGGCACGCCGTCCGCCCACCAATCAAGCTATCGCCAGCAAGCAAGTAACCGAGTACAGTACTGGAACTGGAACCGCGTCTGTGTGTAATGCATATCTTGCCAAAGTAAAGAACCCATATGCGAGGAAACCAGTTATTTCTGACGTGCGTAAGCCTACGTAGAGCTAGTTCGGCAATGGATACTAATTAAGAGTTCAGTAGGCATATACAGAAAATAAAGAGTTTAATTCTATATAGCACCGAGTACGACAGTAACTTGAGATCCAGCGTAACGTTAGGCCCAACTGGTTAAAACGTTCAGCGAGTCGTTTGTACTTACCGTAACACGTAGTGGCGTACTGCTGATTAGAGCGTCTAAGTCATTCTAGAATTTCGACATGTTGATGATGTAGACTTGCGATCTATTCTTTACAAAGCCGATCTGCGCCGTAGAGGTAAAAACAAGCTACTGTAATCACCACACTCTCACAAGTTTCCATAATCCTACACGTAAACACACAGGACTTCAGCCCATTGAATTAAGACTTAAAGTAATCCTACGTATGTGCGGAATCTTTACGGTACATGCGTACGCAGATTTTCGTTGAGCTCGGGATGTGCTAGATCTATTGACCTACTTTTTTCAATACAACGCAAAACGGCGTATTTTGCGGTTTTGTTGCAAATTTAATACTTCTAATTCAGCGGCTGTATAGTGCTAATACTACTGCGTCGCACTAGCAGACTACGAATCCGTGGCCATGGCAAACAATCATGTTTTTGTTGTTTGTTTTGCTTAATGTATTGTTTTGTTTTTAAGCAGACAGTACCGGAAACCAGCCTCGTCCCGTGTTTTTAGTTTTGACTAAATCAATAATTAAGTCATGGTGATGAGCTATAACTATAATCGACTATTAAGTCTCTTCGTAAAACGGAAACTTGCAGTTGATTTAAAGTTATAGCAGACTTCAAGTTGGATAAAGTTAGCGTTGATTTCACAATCAACGCTAACTTTATCTTGATAAAACAGGGCCCAGGGATGCCAAGTTAAAAAAAAATTATGAGTGAGATTTTCATGACTCGGCATCTCGACGAGCGAATGTGCGCGCAAGCGAGGGGGTGGGAGGGGTCCCGGCCCCCCTCCCTCCCTGTGGCGCCTCCCACGGTAGGGAGCTTTTTAAATTTTTAGCTCTTAATGGTGCGATCTGCTCAGGTGCATACTTAAGTGACTATTTTTTACTTATTGTCCCCGCCGAACAAGTTCGAGCAGGGGATTGTGAAACGGGCTCCGTATGTGTGTGTGTCCGTCCATGTGTGATCAAAATCTTCAATTTGCTACTTCTCTGTCATTTATGAGCCAATTTTGATTCTGTTTGCTTTATATGATAGCACTACGTGGGAGCTTTGAAAGTTCTACACAGAATTTCAGTTGTGACCTTTGACCTTGACCTTTGACCTATATTGTAAATTTTACTACAAAATGCTACTCCTTCGCCATTTCTAACCCGATTTCGATTCCGTTTGCTCTATGTGATGGCACTAGGGGAGGGCTTCAAAACTTCTACACAGAATTTTGACCTTTGACCTTGATTTTTTGACCTGTATTGTACATTTTGCTATGTATGCTACTCCTTCGCCATTTCTAACCCGATTTCGATTCCGTTTGCTTTATGTGATAGCACTAGGTGAGGGCTTCAAAACTTCTACACAGAATTTTGACCTTTGACTTCTTTGACCTTTGACCTTGATTTTTGACAGGTCTATATTGTACATTGGCTACAAAATGCTACTCCTTCGCCATTTCTAACCCGATTTCGATTCCGTTTGCTTTAATATGTGATGGCACTAGTTGAAGGCTTCAAAACTTCTACACAGAATTTTGACCTATGACTTCTTTGACCTTTGACCTTGATTTTTTACGTATATTGTACATTTTGTTACAAAATGCTACTCCTTCGCCATTTCTAACCCGATTTCGATTCTGTTTGCATTATATGATGGCACTAGGTAAGGGCTTCAAAACTTCTACACAGAATTTTGACCTTTGACTTCTTTGACCTTTGACCTTGATTTTTGACCTGTATTGTACATTTTGCTACAAAATGCTACTCCTTCGCCATTTCTAACCCGATTTCGATTCCGTTTGCTTTATGTGATGGCACTAGGTGAGGGCTTCAAAACTTCTACACAGAATTTTGACCTTTGACTTCTTTGACCTTTGACCTTGATTTTTGACCTGTATTGTACATTTTGCTACAAAATGCTACTCCTTCGGCATTTCTAACTCGATTTCTATTCCGTTTGCTTTATATGATGGCACCAGGTGAGGGCTTCAAAACTATCTACACAGAATTTTGACCTTTGACTTCTTTGACCTTTGACCTTGATTTTTGACCTGTATTGTACATTTTGCTACAAAATGCTACTTCCGGCGGGGACATATATTACGCACCACGTAATTTCTACTTTTCCTTGTTTTGAAAGACAAAAGGAAAATATACCTTCAATTTTAGCTATGCTCCTTATTATGGGCCCAAATTGCAGACTTTGCCCGATGCGTGAGATCGTGAGACGACCCCTAAATGCTCGAGTCTCACTCAGAATGTGTGAGACTTGGTAGCTCTGCACCTCCGACTCAGTCGACGGCGTGCCAACTTCGCATATTCTGAATTGAAAATAGAGTCATCATACAATTTATATGGAAACAAAGCTTGACATTCCTCTATAACTTTGCCTACTATTATGCCCATCTTAACAGAAATTTGTAGAAGTTATACAAAAAATGGGAAAAACAGAATTCTTTCTCAAAGCATGACTACCTTCGTGTCTCAGAATAACGTGGCACACAGGGGGTTTCCACCATGGCACATAAAGAGTTAACCGTTACAAATACAATGATGATAAGACCATTCATTTATTGAAATTTTCATTTTTTAAATATTATGTCAAGCTGTGAATTATATATTTTGTGTCACTTGTGTCACGTGAAGTTGTGTAAGAAACATGTGAAAGTATGGGAATTAGTTTTATCTGTGCTTTAATTATGCATCACTGGGTATCAAACCACACTGCACATGCGCATAGTGGTTGGTCTTTCTGCTTTTTGTTGTTGAAAAATGCCTTACGAATGAGTTAAAGTCTTCAACTGGCATAAAAAGTCAAAAGATGACATAAAACTCCTCTGGACAGATGGATTTTTTCAGTTTATGTTCAGACTTGATGCTGCATGTGGTAGGATAGGCTCATCATGACAGAAATACTGTAAAACGAGAAATTTTCGCGTGCATTTTAATTTCGCGAATTTCGCGAGCGCCAAAATTCACGAAATTAAAATGCACGCAAAAGTTTTTGTCTACACTACATGCATTGAACGCCAGTGGCAATTCGCGAAAATTTCATGCCGCGAAAAAGGCTGTCAGCTCCAATTCGCGAAAATTTCATGCCGCGAATATATCATGTTTTACAGTATTCATGGCATGAAATTTTGGCAAATTTGCCACTGGCATTATTCAATGCATGAATTCTAGAGTAAACAACCCAGCCCTGATATGTTGGCGGCAGGCTTGTACAGAGTGCCGATTTGTGGCAGGGCCCATTTTATTCATTGATGAAAAGGCCTAATCAGATGTCACTTCACATAAAAGGATTAACTCCTGCTTGTGTTCTAAAGTGGGACTATTATTAAGCACACATGATATTCATTAGTTGTTTTATTGCTAAAATGAAAGTGCCCTTGCCAGAAATAGGCACCCTGCTGCAAATAGGGATAGTTCCTCTATATTGTAAAACAAGAAATGTTCATGTACATTTTAATTCTGCAAGAGCCAAGATTAGCATAATTAAAATGCACACAAAAGTTCTTGTCTACACTACATACGTTGAGTGCCTAGTGACATTTTGCAAAAATTTCATGCCACAAACAGGCCATTGGCTCCTATTCACAAAAATTCCATGTCAGGAAATTATCTTGCTTTAACAGTAGTGTAGACAAGAACTTCCACACGCATTTTAATTTTGCAAATCTTGGCTCCTTCAATATTCGCAAAATCAAAATATACTCGTATGAAAATTTGTTGTGTTACAGTACTCCGCTTCACAGGTAAATTAGCCATAAATCCATTCTTTTAATTTAAAAATTAACCTTCGTTTTGCAATGTCCCTGTCAGTCAAATGCAGCCTTCAATAAATTGTATTCTCTCTTTGCAGCCAGCAAGTCGAGCCAGACTTGGATTGCTTGAGAAGAAGAAGGACTACAGACTTCGTGCAAAGTAAGATGGGATATGATTGATATGTTTGCTTTTTGTTTGGTGCTAATATTGCTTGCTTTGTCAAGACCCTTAAGTTTTTTTTTTGTTTTGTTTTTTTCATCAGTTGTTAATACTTCTACCATTGTGTTATTTTGAAGAAATAAAATGTTGTTTACAAATTATTCTGTATACTGGAAACAAGTATTTTCTGCCATCATCACTAGATATGGCAGTGGAGAAACAAAAATGACTGATAATCTCAGTTGCCCCTGTATACGTTCTCATGGAGTTCTTTATGGATGCAATCATGCAAAGAGTTGATTTTGGTAAATATTGCAACATTGTGTCTCTGTCAATTATTCATGTACTTAATGGGTGTGTGCCAAACAATTTAATTACCATGTCATGATGATGTGCAGTGAAAGCCCACCGAATTAAAGTAACAAAAAGGATGTCGTTTCATGTTACGTAGGTATGCCTGTGCCTCAAGATAGAATTTCACATTGGAAGTCCTGCAGTGTAAGATGATTCAAGATTTTTCCGTGCATTGTGTTGCTGTCTAATATGAACATGTGCTACGACTTCATTTATACAATTCATCTCTCATACTGTGAACTACCGATTGTACCAAGTCAAAAGACAAAAACAAAGAAGTAGGATTCCTCCAAAGTATCTAAAGTAAACTGTACTGAATTTCTTGGAATTAAAATGGCTATAATAGTCCACAGTTAAAAAACAAACTCCGCTCATATTCCAGGGACTATCACCGCAAGCAGGATGCTCTGAAAGTGCTGAAACGGAAGGCTCTGAACAAAAATCCAGATGAATTCTACTACAAAATGATCAGCTCACAAATGGTGGTAGGTATCTAAGACAGTAGTTTGATATGTTTTTTTTTTTAATCTCTTAAACATAATTGTATTTATCAGTTCAAGAATGGATGTACAATGTGTATTTTGTGCACATACATAATAAAAGAAATTACCAAAACAAGTACCGAACCAATTTGTACAGGGATGCTAGTTTTGAGGCAAAAGCCTGAATTCGATTCCTGACAGTCTCAAAGTTCAGGCTTTTTCATGTACGAAGTATTTTCATGTAGATGTATTTCAGGCCCTCTCTTTAATTCGAATTGGCATCCCTGAATTTAGAATCATGCCTTGAAGTTTTGTCTGTTGTGTTTGGCAACCTGCATTTAGCATGCTGCTTTGACATTAGTGTAGGAGTAAGGCACAATTTGTTGATCCACCAACGAGCAATGTGTAAAGGTGTAATTGTAATCAGTGTAATTGATCACTTGCCACCTTTAGGTTTCAATATCATGATGTACAGGACATAATTTCTTTGGTCACAAAAGTTTGTAGGAAAGGGAATTATTGTATACTTGGCAATACTACAATTTTCTTTTTGGGTTATTACATTTCTGTGTTTTTCATCCCTCTGTCTATGTTGGATGACAGAGGCATTATAAATACTTTCTGGTTTTCATTCCCTTTTAGACATAGATATCACTAAACAGTTATCAAAGCAACTGTTCCAGTGGATTAACTCATGAATTTGCTTTGTTTATTTTCAAGAAAAGTTTGTAAGTTGCAATACATGTTGTAGAGATGACAACTGCTACTTTTGCTGCTACTACTACAGTAATTTATCTGTCCCCCCCCACCCCCACCCCCCCCCCCAAAAAAAAAAACAACACACATTGCAGGTTTCACAGAAGATACCATGCTCTGTCTCTTACCAAAATTGTATTACAACACAGGAAAGGTATATACACAATGTTTTTTCACCAAAAATATGCCTTTTCAGCCCTTAGAATGCTGCAATGCTTTTTATAAGGTTGACATCACTGATGCAGGTATGAAAAGCAGTTCAAACTAGGTTGCATTTATAAACTAACTCTGTGCATGTGTTCCCTCTGAAAGATGTGTTTGATATTTCTGTAAGTGTGACATGAAGGTGACTGAACTTTACTCTCCTTGTGTGTTTCCAAGGATGGTGTTCATACAAAGCGGAGGAAAGCATCAGCAGTGACAGAGGAGCAGATGAAGATGATGGAAACGCAAGACCTGAGATATGTCAACCATAAGCTTAACATCGAGTCAAAGGTAAGAAGGCAGTACTTTGTGATGCGGGAAGGTTCACTCACTTCTTACTATGGTGTCACAGACTTAGCTCATTTATAAGTTTGAATATGAGCACCTTCTATTGTAGTATATGTTTGTTGAATTTGAACTTAAATGTAATTATGTCAGATGTATTGGCAACTCTGACCCTTTATGTACGTAAAGAAATTGTTATTTTAGAGTAGGGCCTAATATATTGTATTTGGTAAATTGTAATTTTTGTTGTTATGTTTTGTATTATGGTATGATTTGTTTGTAAAGCACACTGAAATTCTTTTAAAGTCTGAAATGTGCTATATATGAGAATTTGCTATTATTATTATTATCATTATTATTATTATTATTATTATTATTATCATCATCATTAGATGCCTTCTTGGTGAAAATATGATTTCTGATGATCCTGATCTCCTTGTATGTCAAGTTGTTACAGATATTTGAAAGTGGATGACAACCTTCATTTCTTTCTTATTCTGTGAGTTGACTATCAAACACGTTGTCTTCATTAGCAGAGAAGGACCAAACAGATGTGAAAGTTGCTCTGTATTATAAATTGAATGAGGATCATCCAATGCTTCTGCTGTGCCCAACAACCTATTTTCCTCCTGACAGTACGTCTGTTTGATATTTTTAATCTCATTCTTATTTTTTCCTCAGAAAATCGAGAAGTTGAAATCCGGTCTACATATGTTGGGAGGAGAAGCTGAAGCCAAGCCACGCAACAAGCACATATTTTTTCTGCACTCTGGAAAAGAAGGTAGGCAGTTTAGCCAATATATGTGAACATTTCCTCCTTTTCGGACTTTCATACCAAGACGTACAGTTTGGACACTCATCATTCAATCAATCTTTTAGTGGAAGAGAAAAATGCATGCAATGACTTTGAATGTCAGCTCTGGTCAATCATAATTGTTTAAAGCTATTGAGATGTTTAAGGTAATTTCATTATCCATGATGCTGAAGTTCCTTTTTTAGACGCAAGCCTCTTTCAGAATAGAGTCAATGTTTTTGTTATTGGTTTTTTATTTATTTTATTGGGAGAGGGGATGGGGATAGCCCTTTGAAAGATTGAAAGCAATTCTTTCTCATTCCTCCCATCCAAGTTGTTATTATATTCCCTTCATAATGTCATATTAAAAGCATGTTCAAGGAAAAGGCTGAATTTTGTACTACAATCTTTGTTTTTCTCTCTCTGTTTACTTGTGATAGCATCTCAGCCATTTCATAGTCATTTATGAATGTACATGTATGTCATCTCCTTTGCCTCCAACTGGCAGCTACAGACATCGACCTCGCCAAACGCCTGGACACCCATCCAGCCCTCCTGCACCGCACCCACAATCGCCCCACCACCAGCATGCTGTCCGACCCTGCCATGATAGCGGCCATGGCGGGCAGCACGGGGGAGGGGCCGAGCTCATCAGGCAGTTTCCAGGTAATTTTCTGGCCAGAAGATGCCCTAGTGCCAGCAGTAAAGAGCGTTGCAGCACCTCATCTTTTTCATGAGGATATGTGTAGGAATACTTACAGCAATTATGATTGCCTATTCACATAGGGCCTTTGGTTTTGTCAGAGAAATAAAAAAAATAACCAAGATTGGTAGTGTTCCTTTGTGTAGTAGTAAAATTTACAGATGGTTACGAGAAAACTCTCTGGTTTTCTATGTACAATTTGATGTCTGAGAATAGAGTGTTGGGTATGTGATTTCTAATAAAAATGCAAGTTATATCTCAATTGTAAAAGACAGAGAATGAGAAGAAGGTATTGGATGGAAATTCTCAACAAAAAATCTTTTTTTTCCTGTGTGCATTAGACTCTTCTTCACATCTATGATGGGATGGGATATGGTGCAACGAGGAGGACTGTACATGTTAAACCAGAAACTTTTCGCAAATTGTCTCTGGCATTGAATGAACTTTTGTGTGCAACTTACTTGCGTGATTTTTGGCTCCCAGTAAAATTTGTGAAATTTCCATACAAGTAAAGATTTGTGGTTTTACAGTACCAGGTTCTGTCTGATAGATGGGTGTGTGGAGGTCAGTACTTAATCTGTTCATAGAAGCATTGCCTATTGCCTGTCTGTATACCATGCTCACTGTCGACTTGATCTGGCATCACTGTTTCAGGTCCTTGGCCGAGAGAAGAATAAGCAGTACCAGGAGTTGGGCCAGAGGATCGAGAGGGAGAAGCAACTCAGAATCATCGCCGACAAGATGGCTGCCAAGAAACACAGCAAGGTGAGCTGGTTTTGTATGATTGTCCTTAAAACTGGAGCTGCACTTACTGGGAAACCTAGTATCGGTAATGGCAAAATTCTGCATAAGGTAGTTTCTTTACTTATTTTTTATGCCTCCGCAACGAAGTGGCCGGAGGCATTATGTTTTCGGGTCGTCCGTCCGTCCGTCCGTCCGTACGTCTGTACGTCCGTCCGTCCCGTTTTGTTTTTGTCGATATCTCAAGAACCGTGTGGTGGTTTTACATCAAACTTGGTATGAGGGTATATCCTTGGGGGATGATACTTAGTGTGGATTATAGGGTCACAGGGTCAAAGGTCAAAGGTCACAGGTTATTTTTGTGAAAAAAAAATTGAAATTTCATGTTTTTCTCCATATCTCACAAATGGTTCAAGGTATCTTCATGGAACTTAGTATATATGCTTGTACCGATGGGCAGTGATTATCTAGGGAAGTTGGGGGTCATGGGTCTAAGGTCAGGGGGTCAAAGGTCAAGGTCAACTCCTCAAAATATCACTACTTTCCTCAAAATGCAATATATGCCTGAAGTTTTGTTTTTTTTTTTAAACTTGATGTATGGCATTTATTACCCAATATATATTTTTGGGGAAGTTTCTTGCCAAAAGGTCAAAGGTCAAAAGGTAAAAGGTCAAGTGAAAGTGCTAAATTGCACTTTTTCCTCCATATCTTCGAAAGTAACTCAAGGTATCATCATGAAACTTACATATTTATGCATGTTCAACCTAACAGTGATTCTCTTTGGAACTGTGAGGTCAAAGGTCAAAGGCCAGGTTTAGATAATGCTATTTTCCCATTTGATACTGAAATTATACTTTTTCTCAATACCTTGAAAATTACTCAATGCATAAACTTATAAAAGGGTCAAAAGTCAAGTAAAAATCATCAGTTCCCCAAATACCTGCACTCTGACATTTTAATCATTCATCCAATTGAACCTAGTTCTAGGAAAGTGAACATTCAGCACATTTGTGTCAAACCTGTCATTTTAATATTTTGCCAATTGTGTGAAACTGTCATCACACATTGTCAAGAGATTGTACTATAGACCTATTAGGAGAACCATGCATTATGGCGGAGGCATATCAGTAGCCGTAGCGATATATCTAGTTTTAGTCAGGAGATTAGTGTTTCACAGTGGATTATACAATATCTGGTGCTGAGTGAGTGGTCAATTGCATGTTGTCTATGACAACGTCATGCAAGGAGGAGGGAAAAACACAAACAAATTGAATATGAAGAAATATAACCAAGAGATCAGGAGAATCAGAAATATGAGTAATGATGACTGTGTTTATCGATTGGCATCCTTTGAATGTTGCAGCTCATTGTTTAAATTTTTACATGGAATAAAGTCTACTGCACATATGGCGGTGTGATTGATGCAATGTTCAGTTAACCTCCTTACTTCACACACTATGAAAATTGTTCATACTTTACTTTTGCAGGAGCTTGTTCAAAATCATACTGTAAATGTTCAGAGAAGTGTAGAGCGTTATAAGCCACATAAACCTGATATTGAATGTCAGAACAGAGTGAAAATTCTGTCTACTTATCACAAAGTAGAAATTCTCTCTACTTATCACTCTCATGCAGCTGTGTTAAGTTTGCATGTTGTGTATTGCCATTATTGATTTCTTTTTAAAAACCATTCGGAGAGAATATGGTATTTAATATTGATTTTTTGTTTTCCTTCGCAGGAAAAGGCTCGCAAGGAACTTATCAAAGAGGAGACACCAGAATCAGCACCTGTCTACAAATTCCACTCCCAGCGGAAGAGATGACACAGCTCAGAGGGATTTTTTGTTTTTCCTTTTGATGAACATTCAGACATCATAGTCATATGGACACTTGCTTGAATTCAGCAGGAAGGACTTGTTGACAGCATTGCTAGGGTGACTACTTATATGCTGTGGGAAAATGTTTTACAGTATGAAAGCTTGGAGATACAAATATCAGTAAAGATTTCAGGAATATGTCATGCAGCATTATTCCCTAATGCAAATTCAAGGCAAATCATTTCTGAAAATCTTTTGTTCCACATGCTACTGTTAAAGTATATTGCACAAGTGTGACCAGGATGGCTACTTCAAGCCCACCCCCATGTCCCATAGGATCCTCTTTTTTTTCTTTCCTTTCAAATGTCTTCACTTTCTATGCACTTAAAACTTTGCAGCGGTTATATTTCAAGAATTTCACAAGTCCAGCTGATAGTTACAACATTAAAAACAAAGTAATATACTGTATACTGCAAATATTTTGTGAGGTTTTTATTTTCTCATATTTAATGAGTCAGATGCTTTTCACAAATTTAAAGTCATGCGAAAATATTGACTCTGATCCAGACATGAATGCGACGTGTTTGCATGCATTTCTTCATTACCTTTCAAGGGAGGAGGTTATGTTTTCGTTACCGTTGGTTTGTTCGTTCCTTTGTTCGTTTGTTTGTCCGTGTGCAAAATAACTCAAAAAGTATTGAATGGATTGGGATGAAAATTGCAGGAAACGTTGAGAATGACACAAGTAACAAACGATTTACTTTTGGTAATGATCCGAGAATTTTGGGGAAATTTATGAAGGATTTTTGATATTTTGGCAGGCAGGGTCAATGAACTTTGGAGTTCAGGCTGCGCCTATTTGAGGTTTGCCTGCGCGCGCTTAAGTGCGTGCTCTAGTTTCTGCTGGGGCTAGGCGCGCCATGCAGCTGAGGGTTTGTGACGTAGCAAAGGCTTCTATATTGGGAAATCGGGTGACTTCAGCACCAATGCTGTGTGTACGTATGATATCTCTATGGAAGAACAAGATCAGTGGTGGAAATAATAATAAGCTGCATGCTTGGCGGAGGTCTGCGCTCTCTGAGTGCTTTTCTAGTTTAGTACTGTACTCCATGATCGCGAATTAACCACGCGCCAAATCGTCGGAAAGTCCCAATTTGTGAAAAATCAGACTCGCTAAATACATGGTATATGCAGTAATCATTGCCTCCCATATCACAGGTGCATTGTGTTATCCTCTCAAAATAGGAGATTGCTTACCTTGCTTCTTGAAATTAGGGAATACACGTACTAACTTCTTATTCTGTCTGTGTGTCGTGGACACAGTTCCTTTTGGAAAGTTTGCTTGTTCTTGCTACAATCTGCGCTTGATACAATTATCCCTATTCCTTATTAAAATGTAATCCCCATACTGTCATACATGTAATCCTTCTCGTATCTCCGTTGGTTTCTTACAATAGAAATGTCTATTTTCCGACAGAACGGAGTGAATGTCGTGCTCTTCATTGCTCTTTTGGTTTTGGTATAGAGAAAAAAAAATATTGTGTGTTTATGGAGATTAAATTGGTGGGGAAGGGGAAGGGAAGCAAGGATGATATCATACATCCCATTCATATTAAAAAAAAAAAATACACAATGCACCTCACACTGGTCTTAAACACACACACTCACACACACACACACACACCCACACATATAGAAACAAAGGTAGTTGCATTCAGTTTGGTGGTTTTGTAGAGAGGTCGTTGCAGATGATTTGGGCTGCAGGGTTGAAGGTGTTTGTATTAATTGACAGAGAGAGATAGAATGACATTCTTAGTTGTTGGTGTGTGTTGAAGGTGACTTTGTCCTCTCCTATGGTTTGCTGTGAAGTGTTAGGTTGTGACACCAAAGCTAACGAAGAGTGAAGATTTGTGCAAATTTTTCACGTACACACCATGCCAAGCATACCAAGAGCACATGTTAAATACAATGTATGTGTGTGTGTGCTTGCGTGTGTGCGTGCATGTGTGTGTGTGCATGCGTGTGTATGTGTGCATGTTTGATTCAGATTTCGTAGCTTGGGTTTATAAATCCTTTATGTGCTCAAGCTCTTAGTTTAATTGTCACTCTCTTTTATCAGCATTAAGCAATAAAGTGTGTGTACTTAGAACCTGACCTAGTTTTCACTTCTCCAGGGTGAATATTTTCAGCCCTGGTTTATAAACCATGCTTTCACAAATATTGATAGTTGCAATAACACCTTACGGCCACATGTGCATTTTGTTCATATAGTGGCTTGAAGTTCTGGCGAACAGGTTAAATCCAAGTTCCACAATTTACCAATGTACAGCCAACCTTAGGTTGCCTCACATAAGTCCAATAATCAAAGGTCTCTTACACAACAAGTCCTCTTTTCTTTATATTCTTTTGAGTTTAATCCCTCATAAGTTGAATTTTCTCTAAGTCAATCTATTTCATCAGTCTAAATAGATTTGACAGGTAAGGTTGACTGTATTGATAGTTGGATGTAGAGTACCAGTAAATGTACAGTACTGTAACTCTTTAGCTCTTTGAAAGATTTTTTCTTTGATTCACAGAAGAACAGAAGGTAAAACATATATCTACAATTGTAGCTCTTTGTATGGAGAGGAAGCATATCCCATACAAAGTGGAAGTTCCCCAGGCACACTCGGATTCCTTAAATGCACAAAGATAACTCAAACACTAAGGCCCGAATTCACGAAGGTGGTACAAATGAAACCATGGTTTAAACCATGGACAAAAACCATGGAGCGCCTAGTGTCGCATGGAATATTTTGTTACGAAATCAGTCATTTCGTCGATGAAATTACTATTTTGTATCGAAATGACAACATTTTGTACTAAATGAACATTTCGTCCACGAAATGATAATTTCGTTAACGAAACGGTCATTTTGTCGACGAAATGACCAATTTCGTAACGGTTTTTGTCCATGGTTTTAACCATGATTTCATTTGTACCACCTTTGTGAATTCGGGCCTAAGTGGGAATTTGTGGACAATTGGCTCAATCTTCAAGTAATCAATTTCAGAAGTCTTTGGGTAATTCTGTGTGCTGCCTTTCCTGCATAGAAAGGGCATGAAGATTATTATATGCTGTAACAGAATTTTTATTGGGTAGAGGCTGTATACTTTTCATAAGAATACATGTACACTGTATAAGACTTGTGTGAAATGTGCAGGGAAACTTCCCCTACACTCTGTGATTCCCTCATAAATATATTTGCTATCATTCAACTTTACATGAAGTCTCATTCCCATAGGACTGGACAAAAAGGCTTAAATTGTGGCAAAATTCATCTTGAAACTACTTCCACTTCACCTCCCACACACACAATGTGTACTTGCTATACATACAGTACATCTTGCTCTCCATAATACATGTAATGCCTGTTCCACAGAATATAAGAAACAATTATGCATTGTATTGTATACTCTTCTGATATTCTTTTCTTTTTTTATTTACACATGCAAAATGATGAAAACAACTTCAAAACCTCTAGATCTGTGTATCCTGGGATACAACAAAAGGCAAATTCACAGTACAATTACACATTTGCTTTATGAAATTTACATGAAAACTCAAACCAAGCCATTAATATTGTCCATCTCGCGCATTGAGAACAATCCATGTGAACCAGGTTAGTCATGAATACATGCCCAGAAATGTGCAATAAATAGGAAATTTTACAACCTTAGACAAGAACCCTATTGCATATTGTATGTAGATAAAAGAACCTTTATTCTTCTTGTTGGTTAATGAATGGGTTGGAAGTTTGTATATGTTTCCATTCCTATGTTATTTTTTTTTGTAAACATTTCACTTGCTTTTTTTTTTTCTGGTATGTTTATCACTCCATGCAAATCAAAACTTCACAGTGAGAAAGAAGGATTCACTGCAACGACAAATAAGGCTGATACCGGTACACATTTCATTACAGCAGCCACTAAAACAAATTGTCCACATGCTACAGTAGCTTCACGATACAAAAAAAAAACAAAGAAAGAGATGAAATATTTCACATAACATACTTGCTATAATCCTTTTCACCTGTTACACGTTTTGTGCGTTCGACCTCCATCAGTATACAATACCTAATAATATCTATACAGTTGTTTGACCAAAAGATCGGTCTGTATCTGGTCTTCAGGGATATGTTCCGCGGAGACTGTGTCTTGCTTCACGGATCCCCTCCTATACAGTGTCTCCAGAGGAGAGCGATAATGTCAAAAAAAAAAAATACAAGAGTCCTCCAGACAGACAGATCTTTCTGTCTATACAGTTGTCTTACGATAACGTTAGTGTAGAATTTTGGGAAATATCCATTAACAGAAGTTTGGTAACCTTGCTTACAGACACTTCTCCCACTCCACCTGTGATACAGAATGCTCTGAAAACAGAACTCCACAACTGTATGATTGGATACAACTTGAAGAAAAAAAAATTCTTGTTAACCAGACAAGAATGGTTTCCCATTAATACATACACATATATCCATACTCCTTAGTGTTTTGTTTGTTTGTTTGTGTGTTGTTGTTTTTTTTTTGGGGGGGGGGGAAGGGGTTGGGGTGGGGAGGGAAAGCATTCCTAGGATAAGTTGGCCAATGTGGATTACTGGATATCATGGCATGTCAGCACTGTTATGCTCACCACCCCCAGTCCTTGGGCAGCTATCCCTGCGCTCTCCCTGTCCCTTGGGCTGGGTTAAGATTGGCAAAGGCCCTGCCTTTCAACTCAATAGCCCACTGAGACCCTTCCACTTTCAGCATACTCTATGGTCCACCCCATCACAACCTTGTTAACTATCCCCCCACTAAACAGTTCAGAGGAAAGCAGCTTACATGTAAGATGTTGCTACATTATAAGATATGCTCGATAATGACACAATAATTCTACAAGTGTATATACATGTATATGATCTGTGAATTAAATATCAGTTTCAACTTTTTTTTACCTTCAAATTTTCATCCTTGAAACTAGGAGGGTAGTTTTATTCTTGATATGCCCAAAAATGATGCACCTGAAAGTGTGTCTTTTGCATAAAACCCAAGTCACACATGAACTCAAATCAATTCCTGTTCATCAGCTAACATCATATACCTCAATCATGGCTTACCTGATGATTTACAGTGGACTCTTATTACAAACAATACTGGTATCATGAACCCCCGATAATAACAAATGAATATTCCTTGACAAACTGAAGTTTCTTTGTATTTGATTCTTCAACTATAATACAACAGTTTGATGTGACGAGGCGATTTCAAAGACCTCAAAGAAATAACAAGAGTCCACTGTGCTTATCAACCAATATCATTCTATGCTGGAGTATCTGCTATCGTTGATGATATCTGAATCAATCCAGTGAAAGCAGACACGCCAACATTTTCTATCCAATAGTTTGTCCTACATTTTGTCCTTCATTCATAACGTACAGCACTTGCATTCATTTAAAACTTAATTTTCTTACCATTGTGAAGCTTACATGAGGTTTGCATTGCTTGTTATGCATTACAAGGTGTTATACTACATGACAGCAGACCAGGGAAGAATCACATGATATGGCATACTGACAATGATGTACCAGCTACTACTGCAATGCACTTGCCCATCAAACTTTCATCACCTTCAGTCACATTAAGTCACATGTGACAACGCCCAAGGACATTAACCATATTCAAAATCTGTATACTTGCAGTCACAATGCATCCCTCTATATGGATGTTACACTAAATGCTTTCAGGCAAAGAAAAAAAAAAAGAGATGACCCTGTTTTCTTGCAGTATTAAATGCAAGGCTTGATTATTGAAACATCGACATCAATTGGTACGCATTCCTCTACTGGACCAATTAACTGCCATTATTGCTCATCAAAGATGGGATAAATAATATGAAAAGTTTAAACTGGCTACCTGTCTGTCCACATCAAGGATGCAGCAAAAAGAAGTGAAATAAGTAGCTTAAAACCAAAAGAACGAAACAAAATCAGGGAACAGCTTGAGTAAAAGTAATCAATGCTGCATGCAAAACAGAAGAATGAAATGTGAATCAAATGAATCACAAAACATGTAAATGCGGGTATAGCCAGCAAAGTTGGATGAGCCCTGCGTGAGATCACACTGCGACAAGCATGAATTGTAAATTGATATTAAATAGAGATACAGTCCAGGGCTCCAAAAGTTCAATGTGTATATACGGTAGTTTATATCCCCTGCAAAAGCCACGATTACTGTCCACTCTTTTCTCCAGCACTTTTCTAGCTTGACCTTCTCCGTCACACCATGGTGGAGGCAAGCGTTTGATGACTAGAAGCAAAAAAACAAAACAGTCTTGCACATTGTGTATATAAATAAGAAGGCTGCCTTGTACTGTGAAACAATTAGAGCAACGGTCTCTTGAATTGGCAGACTCGAGGGGCAGGGGTGTGGCGCTACGGAAGCCTAGTTGTTGGCAGCCGCCTCGGTTTCCTGCGATTCTTGCTTCACCCTGTAGTCCTGGAGCGCGGCCCTGATTGCATCCTCGGCCAACACTAGATGGAGACAGACAAGGAAACAAAAGAGATATGACATTAGCAAGAGTTACTCGCACATGTTCCATTCCCTAATATGTTTATTGACCACTAAGCCTTTCTTCAAGAGGCCCAAGTTCACAAAGAGCAAATCGTTGCTGAAGTGACAAGACCTAGTATCTGAAATTTTGGTGAAAATGACTTTTTTGGGATTAATGGTCAAACAATGGGTTAAGTGATGTCCTGTCCAAATCCCAACTGTCTTACTCCAAAAATGAAGCCACCACGACATGTCAAAGGAAAGGCTATCCCATTCACTATAGTGCTTTGGCCACCATGTGTTTTGGCTGTCCTGAACATTCTGACATTTCGTAGATACGAAATACAACTGCACCTCACAGAAATATTACAGGATTTTACAGGGTTATGAGTGCAGTGGACAGTATGATGCTAGCTCAAATTGCTTTATTTTATATCATGAGCAAGCAGTGCAACAAATACACATATGCACACATGCATGTACAAATGTGTACACACACACAATGGAGGTGGAATGCATGCATACTTTCACATGAACACAAAATCCAACACACAAACTTGAGATATCCCAGCCCATGACTTTGGTACCTGCGTTCTTTCAATACCGTACCAAGGACTTAAAAGGGGATGGCTACAATAGTAACTGATCAGTGGGAATGCTGGGGGATGATTGTTCCGATCCTTGTGGGATTCATTTAAGAGTACATTATACATTGTATATCTATTGTTGTGTGAAAATTATTTGCTTCAAAATGGTCTCATATATTCAAGTAATGTGCAGTTTAATGTTTCCAGGTTAGCATGCCTGTACAGTGACGGGGCAATCAGATTAAACTGCACATTACTTGAATATGAGACCATTCTGAAGCAAATAATTTTCACACAACAATAGATATTATGTACTCTTAAATGAATCTCACAAGGAATGGAACAATCCTCCCCCAGCAATCCCACTGATTCCCACTGATCAGTTACTAGCCATCCCCTTAACAACTATAGTCAAAGAAAAAAACATAATGAGGAAGTGGAAAAACATATTGTGCTATTGAGGATTTGTTGCTCCAAATGAAGCTGGTGACTGGTTATAGTACGGCTGTACTTGCGGTTTACTGAAGTGAGACATAATGCACATTAGTGAATAGAAACTGAAAGCTGCAGAGGAAATTTCCCAGGGCAAAGCCCCAGACCATGTGACTAGTGCTTGCCTTCACATGATTAATCATGCAACAATCCTCAGGAAACCGTCTTTTGTGACTTTCTCACTGTACTCTTGGTAACAATCAGGCTTTACAGGGATGGTGTAGTTGAGCTTGAGATGGGAGTTAAGGTTTTAATTTTGTGTCAGATAATAAGAAACCATTCAGATCAAATATTACTGAGCATACAATCTTAAAAGGAATCATAAGTTTAATTGATGAAAATTGGCTTTGAAATGGCTGAAATATACCTAAACAAGAAGTCCTAATAAAACCTTTACACCTTTTATTAGGACAATTTTGTTTTGTTACTTTGGAATATCTCAGCCATTTCAAAACTAATTTTCATCAAATAAACTTTTCATTCCTCTAGAACTGCATGGCTCTTTAAGATGCCGTATCCGTGGTTTCTAATTACAGTGTATCTCGCAAAAAAGTTAAAATCTGAACCCTTTTCTCTATCAAAACTTTGACATCTTCTGAAATGTTACCCCCACATTCTTTTGTATTATCAGTAAGATTCCTACAAAGGTACCCTAATTCCAAAGAAAGCAGAGCCCTAAAGGTAAGAAAAAATTAGGGATGGTGCTGGTGCTCTGGTAGACGGTGAACTTCAAATTGTCTTCAACATTCGTAACACGAAGTGGGTCTTGTGCTTAGGTCATGGATAGCTGAGGAGGGTGTACCCTAGGTTACATAATGTTAGTTAACAGACCGATGTGCACACAGAGCTTGTGATCAAGCTTGACCACTGAGAGCTGTGGTCATTGCATGCTGCACACTAGGCATCCAGATTATTGACGTGCAGCTTGTTCACAACTAACTGCGTATGAGTCGTATCATTGATGATACACACTTTGTGAATGTAGACCCCTGTCCATATTAAAAAGAGCAGAAATTTTCACAGAGTGGTAATTTTCATGCAAAGCCCATACCAGCCGCGGCAGTGGCGCCCACTCAATTGTCGCGAATGTCTACAAAATCAGAACCAAGCAAAATTCCCCTTAACCCTGCCAAGTGGAAAAAAATTTCCTTCAAAGAAAATTTCAACTTTTCCAGAAAGTTCTGAGCAATTTTCACCTATCATCCCTGACATAACTACACAGTATCATCTATGATAAGGTGACAGTGTAAACATAGCCAATGGAAATATACAGTATTTCCTGGAAGCAAGCCGTTACCAGAGGAAAAAAACAAATTTCCACTTACTTGAGCAGTGTAGCTTGACAGGTGGCAGAGACAGCTCCTTAGCGATGTCTGTGTTCCTGATGTTCTTTGCTTCCTCCAGCTGGAAGGGAGAATGAGGAACAGAGTACTTGTCAGTATCTTTAATATGCATAATGAAACATTGAAAGGGATGCATCACAGAAAATACTGTATGTACATGTACATAGTTTCACATACAGATATTTTCGCGAAAGTGGTGGTCATAGTTTCAAGAATTGACACCAACGCTAACGCAAATGCACTGTACATGTATTATCCAAGGGCATGGAGACATTTTCACATGTAATCGCGTAATTGGCAAAAAATTAGACCCTCGCGAAAATAACAGCCTATTTATCAATAAAGACTAATAAACTCTGCATGATGTGGATTCGATGAGACTAATTTTTATAGATTCAAAGGCTCTCTTTTGCAATGTTTTTAGTTGGGGAAAAAAAAACTGTGAGCTGCATGGTTCTACATGCAATCATTGTCAATGACAATGATTATTAGAGTGTGAAAATGAAGATCATTAGAACAGAAGTAGGAGTTAGGAATGATAATCAAAATGCTATTGCTAAAGAGAGGGAAATCTGTGACTGCCCACATTTATCATTACTCAATAATCAAGTATTCACATACACTTGTAGACAGTAGTTGAAGACTAATCTGTGAAGTCAAAAGTTTACAATCACACACCAAAATTTAAAAAAAAAAAAAAATAATTTATTAAAAGTATTGTAGACCAGTATGCCAATATCAGAAATTAAAAAGAAATCCTTCTTGAATGTGATAACAATCAAAGAACATGTCATAGCAAATACAGGAAATGAAAGCCTCTCTAGGAAAACTCTACAAATGAAAGAATAGAACCTTAAAAAATACAAATTACATTTACAGATCAACAACACAGGGCTCTTTTTTTCCCCACCTTATGAAACACAAACTGTACAAAGAACTCTATTTACAAAAAATACAGCATTTTGTTAAATATAACCACAAGAATTTGGTTTCTTGGGGCACGTGGTTTTTTCAGTTTCAAAGCAGCTTCTCTCTCCCAACATATAAATAGACTTTTGATCAGAATCAGACCCTGACTGGCCTTGAAGCATGACTGCCACTGTACAAGGAGACTACTGTACTGAAGCCAGACAAAAATTTATGGAAAGATTGATGTTTGTCTCAGCCGTGGCATCGACGTAGTTTACATACTATACTCCAGTAGTGCCAATCAAGTTCTGTGCAACACTTCACTGCACTATCAGCAAAACAATATCCGGTTGTTACGTGTAAGTAGCAAGGTACACCCTTGTGAAATCTAAAGCATCCAATGAATTTTCACCAAAGAAAAACAATCATGTGCCTCAATCTTTAAAGCTTTTGACTGTGTTTGGTATCTTTAATTGCACACACATGATGCATACATTGTAGTCATAGTATCACTAACAGAGGAAAGTGAACATATCAATAAATGGCGGCACAACCACATCCCAATCATGCATGTGGGATTAACTCTTAAATACTGCCATCTGTTATAAATTGATGACAGGGAGAGAAAGAGAGCGAAGCAAGAGAAGCTATGAAGCAAGCTTTAACCTTGATGCAACTGCCAGCAAATACGTAGCTGGAATTGTTGATATGATTGAAAAAATATGATATGTACTCATGATAAAATGCCAAAATGCCTCAACTTTGAACAATTCTCTCTTCTCTCTATTTGTCTCGGGGCCTGTCTAACACCAACAAGCATACCGTTCACATATTTTGAAGATTGCCTAGAGCACAACCAGATTATATACAGGTTCTTTTGCATGGCCTCTATGTACAAATAATTGGTGTGTGTTGGCAAATACTTGGAAAACTAGGTTGTCCTGCTAACGGGCAAGTACATGTACAGTTGTACTTGCGTACATTATGAAAAATACATCTTCAAACTATTTGCTTTCTTACAATTGGCTGTTCTCAATTTGTTCCTTGCACTGTTCACACTAACATACTCCCCCCCCCCCCCTCACACACACACACACAAAAACAAGAGTCAACATCAAGCACATGTACTAGACATTCCAGATGCCCTCACATACAGCATAGACATGTAGGACTTCCTGAGAATCTTGAGCCTGTTAATTCTGCATACAGTGTACAAGTAGATACCAGACTTCCATTCTTACATGCAGAATTAACATTCTTACATGCAACTGTACAAAGTACTTAGAAAAAAACACCTGTATTTTCTGAGAAGACATGATTTGATCAATTATCTGTCTTTTTCCAACCACATGATCCTAGAGCACTACAAAATTACACAAGATCAAAGTCCAGTACTACATTGACTGCTTTAAATCCTCATCTTTTTTGCTCTGCTGATTTGTAAACAAACAGGCATGGTGCCCATTTCTACAAAGATTAATTCACCCTAGTGTGATTGTACTTGCCCAGTTTTAATGATAAATTTGACCATGATACATTTTGAAGAAGATGAAAACAAACTTGGAATAAAACTTGCCAAGATTCAAAAAATTTTACTGTGTGTTTTCACGAAGCAGATGAAAATGAGAAATCTGGCCAAAGGGGTGCATGGTCAAGCTCATTTGAACAATGGGGATCCTACCACCCTATGGACGTCAGCTGCCCAATTTAGCAACAAGGCAAGTGCCATAATGTGTCTCGCCCATTCGCGTACAAGAAATTGTACGCAAATGGGATAGAACAGATAAAAATAAGAGATATAACAGATAAAAAGAGATATAAAAGGGTAAAAATTTATGGCAAAAAACAAACAGGCCATAAAAACTTAACATTGGGCCCTTAAAGTTCGTTGACCCCTGCCTGGGCCCTTATAGTTCGTTGACCCCTGCCTGTGACCTTTGACCTTGTGGTGACCATCCACTCCCCAAGGGCCATCTACCATCCAAGCTTAGTCACAAATGGAGTTATGGATCAAAAGTTATGACCCATAATAGAAACGCACCATAAAAACTTAACATTGGGCTCTAAAAGTTTGTTGACCCCAACTTGTGACCTTTGACCTCGTGGTGACCATCCACTCCCAAGGGGCATCTACCATCCAAGTCTGGTCACAAATGGTGTTATGGATAACAAGTTATGACCCATAAGCTTAACATGGGCCCTAAAGTTCATTGACCCCTGCCTGTGAGCTTTGACCTTGAGGTGACCTTCATATATGGTTAAATGTGAAACTTTTTATAACCCCTCTTCCCTTGAAGTTTGATTGCAATTGAAGCCAAGAGTAAAGAGTTATTGAAGTTTTTGTAGCGTTACAGACAGACGAGGGACGGACAGACAGACGGACGACGGACAGACAGACGCCGCAAGCAATCCCTTACAATTTTTGGTAGTCTCCCCTCACCTCCGGTGGGCTCGACAAAAATCCATCATGAGGTTTCACCAAAAAGCTAAAAACATTAAAACTTTCATGCACAACACAGGCCGGAAGAAGCATGACAGACAATGCATGACGAATGATGAATGACCCCAACATCTCACTTGAGCTTTTGGCATTAAGATGAGCTTCAAAAAATCAGTGACCGAATGAAAGATCAGATAACAGTACATGTGTGCATAGCTCTTGGAGAATAAAGCAGCCAATTAAGACAACACAAAACCATGGGTGTTCTTGAGATGGCTTTCACAGAAGTCTAACTGTTATGGAAAACAGGAATAAACAGAGCACACTTCTGGCTTGATGTTACATTAAGTGCAAAAAGGTCACTTCTGAGATAAAGCCAGTAAACAGAACTACAGCAAGAAACAATAACACATGTATGCCGCAGACCTCTGACACTTGCTATCAATGAACACGGGGGCAAGGACTTGAGTATCAACCAATTTGTTTTAAGTTGCCGTTTGGAAATAATGCATACATGTGTAGAACAAACAATGTATCACAACTTGACCTTTGTGAGTAAACTGTCTGCAGGATGAAAATTTGATGTCATTAAACTTTATGGCTGCTGTACATTGTACACATCCTATGACAAATAAAACACAGTCATGGCCAATGAACTGCCTGAAAAGCACATTCACGTCTAAAACACATGACTGGAAATATACCACACATACAAATCATGAAAATTGAACCACTTCAGGCTATCACATTCTGGAGGAAATTGATGGCAGAAAATCTTGAATCACAGAATTTTTACCACTTACTTGGCATCCCTGAATTTTGCTTGACATCTTATATTAAAAAAAAAAAAAAAGATTCAAAGAAAGAACTTTATGGTGTAGTTGATTCTATCAAGTCTGCAGGATTTCAGTTGAAAATTCCCTCCCTGTCTCCCCCCCCCCCCCAAAAAAAAAAAATGCAAAATGTAATACAGAAACAGGAACTTTGGTGTTCTGAATAGTATCACTCATTTCAAAGTGACAAAGTCTACTAATATAGTAAGGAGATTTTTAAAATTCTGTTAGCGAAAAAATACACTAATTACGTTCAACACAAAAGGCATCAAAGGCAGATTTGTTTTTTTCTACCCCATGAAACACAGACAATGATCAGTAAAACTGCAGGAGAGCCGTTTCACAGGCTTGGAGAGTTAGGCTTCTTCTTGTTTTGCTTTTTGAAGTGGCCTGGGACACAAATGTTGCACTATTTTCATAACTGGCTCCAAATGGGGGGAAAATGCAAGCATAGACTGCCACACTGAAAAGGTACATTTTTGTAGCCAACAGATTTCACCCAATACAAAGAGTCTAAATTGACATTTGACACTAGGCAAGTTGATATACCAGGTAGTATCACTAGAAACTTTAATATTATGCAACTACACAGTACGTGTCTTCTGTATGCCATGGAACTAATCACACCAATCTCTCCAGTTTCAAATTGACAATCCACGAGCTGACATAATTGACAAAAAAGTCGATCACAGAGAGTAAGATAGGGCCACTCCAATTCTGCACAAAACTTACAGACTACAGTCTGTGCATTTAAACCCACACCATCTGGCTAGAATGGTCTGATGGGAATAAGTGTAGTTTGCTTTCAGGAGACAAAAGAAAAAGGACTAAATTGTTCATTTTATTTTTATAAAATCTTTTTTCTTTTTTCTCTTTTCTTCCTTCTCTTTGTTCTGGGCCAGGAGCTGGTCAAAAAGAAAGAAAGAAGGACTTGATGAGATAGGCAGCTATTAGCTAATAAAATTGGTAGTGTTGTGCTGTTTTTTGTTTTGTTTTGTTTTTTCAAACTTAGGGAAGTTTTTGATCCAAAGTATTAATTCTCTAAATTTGAGATAATGGACACATTTTTTAAGCTCAATGTAACTTTAGCCTGAAGACTGTAAAACTAACTAGATATATCGCTACGGCTACTGATATGCCTCCGCCATAATGCATGGTTCTCCTAATAGGTCTATAGTACAATGTCTTGACAATGTGTGATGACAGTTTCACACAATTGGCAAAATATTAAAATGACAGGTTTGACACAAATGTGCTGAATGTTCACTTTCCTAGAACTACTAGGTTCAATTGGATGAATGATTAAAATGTAAGAGTGCAGGTATTTGGGGAATTGATGATTTTTACTTGACTTTTGACCCTTTTATAAGTTTATGCATTGAGTAATTTTCAAGGTATTGAGAAAAAGTATAATTTCAGTATCAAATGGGAAAATAGCATTATCTAAACCTGGTCTTTGACCTTTGACCTCACAGTTCCAAAGAGAATCACTGTTAGGTTGAACATGCATAAATATGTAAGTTTCATGATGATACCTTGAGTTACTTTCGAGATATGGAGGAAAAAGTGCAATTTAGCACTTTCACTTGACCTTTTACCTTTTGACCTTTGACATTTAGGCAAGAAACTTCCCCAAAAGTATATATTGGGTAATACATGCCACACATCAAGTTTAAAAAAAAAAAACCCTTCAGGCATATTGCATTTTAAGGAAAGTAGTGATATTTTTGAGGAGTTGACCTCGACCTTTGACCCCCTGACCTTTGACCCATGACCCCCAACTTCCCTAGATAATCACTGCCCATCGGTACAAGCATATATACTAAGTTCCACGAAGATACCTTGAACCATTTGCGAGATATGGAGAAAAACATGAAATTTCAATTTTTTTCACAAAATAACCTGTGACCTTTGACCTTTGACCCTGTGACCCTAAAATCCACACAAAGTATTATCCCCCAAGGATATACCCTCATACCAAGTTTGATGTAAAACCACCACACGGTTCTTGAGATATCGACAAAAACAAAACAGGACGGACGGACGTACGGACGTACGGACGGACGGACGGACGACCCGAAAACATAATGCCTCCGGCCACTTCGTTGCGGAGGCATAAAAATTACTGAGTGCAAAAAAAGTTTTGTGAATTTTGCAAGGAGTAAGATTCGCGATAGTTCAACCATGTCCTGTATTACTAAGTATTATGCTTCTAGAGACTTCTTTAATCGTCAATGCCCTCGGCTCCACTTCACACAAGTTTGATGCCTCCAATGTTTCTGGAATTACAACAACAGCCAAGAACCATTTACAGGCTTTGATGGCACCTGCCCTTTGACTACTTGTACTGCATTTTAAGCTGTTGTTTTTGCAAACACACTCTCGGGAAAAATAACCGCTTATTTTCATCATGCACCACAAAAGATGTACAAACATCCATGACTGGTGTGAAAATTAACAAGGGAACTGTGTAATTCCTTCATCTAGTGACAAGATACTCCAACAGGAAATTCATTAAGGCATTTCTGGAGTCTCTACAGAAATACATGCACCAACTTTATATTCCATAAAAGCAACTCAAACTCTTGTTCACTTGAAAATGTAATTCATTTCACATAAGAAGTGTATAAATACTAACCGATCTGCCCTTGATCCATTCAGTGGCCAGTGAACTTGACGCGATGGCTGATCCACATCCGAAGGTCTTGAACTTGGCATCGACTATCTTTCCACTCTCATCCACTTTGATCTGTGATGAAGAAATATAAACCCTCAGAAGGTTGATATAGAGAAAAATACAATGCTATTAAATAATTCCAGGCAAAGATGTTCAAACCCAGGTCTGCCAACATTCCCAAATCCAAAGCAGGGAGATTCCATACAGCAGAGAGGGAGATATCTGTGTGTTACGTATGCATATCAATGGGTGAAAATAATTCCCAAATTCGGGAGATCTTAATATTCTCTTATACTGAGATATGAACAGATTTTGACATTTTCAGGGAGACTCCTGCAAAATCAGGGAGACTTGGCAGCTCTGCAAACCCTGTCACCAAGCAGAGGTTTTTACTAGCTGACTCGAGTGTACATCACTGAATCAGAAAATGAGATAGACATGTTAGAAAATGACAATTCATTGAATGCATGTACAAGACAGTTAGTTGTATTGGCAACAAAAAGGAACAGATCAATATAAACTACATACAGTACTGTATGATACATTGTATATTTTATGGACAGAGCCATATTGCTATTTCCAAGTCGCTGCAAGCCTCATAAATGAAATTTACAAGTGTATTGTACGGGTAGGTAAAAGAATCCTAATCTAACTACACTGACACATGGATGCTAACCATTTTTTTTTTTTTTTTTTTTGAGGGGGGGGGGGGAGGGGGTAAGGAGTCAAATAGATTATTAGTCCACATTGTCAAGGTTTCAAGATTCATTGGAGTACGTACAAGTACACTATGCATACATCCATGGGATTTCCATCTACACTGTCGCTCTTTTGAATGTTTACACTGTCACCCTGCTGCCTACATATGCACATAAGAACAATCCACTATAACATGCACACATTTCTTGAGCAATGTCTTTTACTTCGCAATGAGTACCGTAACTAAAGCTGTACCTAGTTTGTGAGGCAGCAAATGGAGTCAGAATAATCCACTTTCTAAACAAATCCTTCACAATCTCTAACGTACATGACATGAGAATTCATGTACACTGGAACATTGATCGCATGAGTGAAAGCAATTCAATGCTACATGTATCAGTGAGATCCCTGACAAGAAAACATCTGTTTTGTGGTGTTGTTGTTGTTTTAGCCATTACAATGGTCCCGTATCACATGCTACAAATAAATCTATGCTACATTGTAATCATAGCAGTTTAACATTCTGTCAAACACTAGAACAGTATTAGAATAAAATAAAAAAACGAACAGAAAAACACTCAAAGAGTGAAGACCTCCGCCAAGTACTGTAAAAGTGGATATTTTCGCGCGACTTATTTTTCGCGCTTGGCCGGGTGAGAGGAGTTTCGCATGTTTTTAATTCCGCAGAATCAAGACATCAGCTACTGGAACATATGGCATGCAAAAATATTTGTGTGCTTTTATTTTCGCGCTAGCTTCTGGTTGCGCGAAATGCGCGAAAATTTCAACACCGCGAAAATTTCCATTTTTACAGTAACTCATTTCCACCCATACACACATGCTGATAATCGCCCATTTTCCTCATGATAAAGCTAAAGAAGCCTTGTGTTTACCTCATCAGCTTCCAGCTGCGCTGCGCCTCGAGCAGTGCACGCGCTTTAGTGCGCGCATGGAAACCTCAAATACGCGCAGTTTGAACTCCCAAGTTCATTGACCCTATTTGCCAAAAGATAGAAACATCCTTCAAAATTCATATAAATTCCTGGCTCACTACAAAATTTGATAATCTACCCCTGGGTCATTATCAACTTTTCCTGCAAGTTTCATCCATATCCATTTGCAACTTCGTGAGTTATTTTGCAAACAGACAAACAAACAAACCTATGTAGACAAAACAATAACTTCCTTGGCAGAGGTAATGATAACACTGGGTGCTACAAGCCAACTGGCACTGGCCTGTTTAAAGAAAATAAATGCTCCTTGCCTGACTGCCTCTTTGGGTGTTTGTCACGTTCCTTTTTATGATTACAATTATAACAATAATATTCTTAATAACTATGAAAACAATCATAATAATCATACTGATAGTAAGAAGAAGCAGAAGATCAGATACTAACTTCATCACTTCTCAGAATTCTGCTATGCTTCATATTTAATATAACCAAGGTGTTCTGCCAGCTGTTACAGAGGCCTGTTCCCCATTTCATAAAAGTTGTTATCAATAACAAGTTATGGTAGCTGTTATAGTTGTTATAAGCTACTGAAGTCCCCGCACCTGATTGGCTGAGAGCAAATTTGTCATCTATAGAAATGTGGCAGTTGTTCCTGATAACAAGCCTTGTGAAAAGAGACCCTGTTCTAGCTTCTGACAAGTGTTGTGGGTTACAAGGTACAGAGTAAGACTGCCTAATAAACAAACCTGGAGCTTCATCACGTCACCACACGCTGGGGCTCCAACCAGGCCTGTGCCAACGCTCTTGTCGTTCTTGTCCATCGCACCAACATTCCTTGGGTTCTCATAATGGTCGATCACCTGCAATCAGCAGACAAAAAAACAAAACAAGACCAAAAAAAAATCTCACTGTTATTAAGATAAACTATTATTTGGTATCAAGCCCTCAAAAGGGTTTAATGTCTATCTATTAACAAATCTATTTTCTACTTTATCTACTTAATATACTCTTTTTAAACATCTAACAAGCATAACTGCCATACTTTAAACCCAGAACAAGATCATGTGAATATAGGGATTAATTTTCTAACTCAAATTTGATCAACCCTACTGTTAGCTGTTTCAGCTGATGAACAATATTTCAAATGTTTGAATGGTATCCTGTACACTTTTATGGGAGAGAACAACCCCGGGGTATTGGTGCTGTAACCAGTATACATTGTACAGCTGCTAACGACTTGCGTGCAGTTTGAACACATGCTATATCAAACCTGTGGCTGTACCACCGAGTTGATAGGTACTCAAGGCACTGCTCAAATACATCATAGTTTGGTAATTTCTTGGACTGATAACATAGCCAATAGTAATGCCCTAAGACCATGAGTAATAATGAGTCCCTACAAATACAATGTATCGCATGTTTAGGGATCATATAGTTTTGGTTGAGACCTAATTTCAGGTTTCTTACATTTTATGGCGATATCATGAGAAACCTCTTATGAAATATGAAAGAGTTGCTCATGTAAATTCTATGAGGAATTCAATGTTTATTTGGTGAAAATTTGTTTTGAAATGGCTGAGATAGGCCTATCCAAAAAAAAAGAGCGATTCCAATAAAGTGTGGGACCCACACTTTATCAAATGTTTATTACGATTGCTTTGTTTTACTTTGTTTTTGGATGTTTCAGTCATTCCAAACCCTATTTTCATCAAAGAAACTTTGAATTCCTCTTAAAATGGTATGTTCTGTAGGTCTACTAGGCCTATATCATAAGTGTTTTCTTGGTATCTCGCAAAAAGATTAAAGCCCAATTCTCATCTCCACCAATAAATTTACTGTATGACCAAGCGTTGTGGGACCGGACGCGTACATGGAGTCGCTTTGAAGGGGAAATCCAACGATTTAGCAGGTTAATTCTCACGCCGTTTTCAGAGTATGTTGTCTAGTATATGAGGAGTCTATATCAAGTATTTTAAGGTAAAGGGTGCATATTCTATGTAAGGTAAGTTTTCATGCGCGAACTTAAGTGTCCGGAAACCCAACCCCCCCATCATACCATCCCCAGGTAAATGTTGCTCCTGAACTGTAAGCTGATGCAGATGCAGAAGTTCTAAATTTACAGCCTTTTTATTAGGCAGATGCCAACTTAGTTCAAACTAATATTAAGATACACACTGTCACGGCTATAAACTGTGAGTGACTAGCCCAAACGTAAACCACAGATTCCATAAGTTAATTTACTGACTGGGTTAAGTGATGTCTGACACTGATGCAGATGGTGATGAAGAAGGAGCACGTACGACGTAACTGTTATGCACTTGTCAATGTAATGACGCACCCCACTACCCCCGGACATGGGTGCGTCATGGTCATTTTTTGACTGACCACACAGGGTTTTTGACGGACACCACAGTCACTTTTTTGACGGACAAAACGCTGCAAGTGACGAACACCACAGTCACTTTTTTGACGGACAACACGTTGAAAGTGACGCACACCTCGGTCACTTTTTTGACGGACATCCCGGTACATTTGACGCACCCCCGTAAATACTGAAACGATTTTTGCATACGTTTTATTCACGCAATTTCATTTTCTTTTGGTTCGTAAACATAATTTGTAAAAGTTTCGGCAAGTTTCCCTTACCACGGCCCTGTAAGTACCGTACTGTCATTCACCGTACATCACGCTGCTGCTACGATATTCCGCACAGTAGTACTTTGTATGTATTCTGTGCATGCAATCCATACATGACAATCACATACATGTGTGCAGATGCGCTGTGTGTGCGCGGCCATTGCTAGTGCGGTGGATGCATACTGCTGCAGCGCAGGTACACACCACGCCACGGCATTCCCGCGAGTAACGACATACAGCCTAGTCGCTGTACGTAGAGATTCGCACAGCTAACAGCGTCGCGCGTCTGGTCGGGCTATCCCGCGAGCAGAAAATGGCATGCTGCAGGCAGTTTCTTCTGCTGCCGCTTCTTTTACTGTCAAGAATTCGCCTTTGTCACCACAGATTTCATGGGTTTGTTAGAGGGAAAATGTAAGAAGAAAGGGTGGCTTTTAAATTATGTGCTTGCCAGATTCTGGCAAGCATTTTTCCCTCTTACTTATTCCAAAACACTTTCCGAATTTGATTTTCACTTGCCGCGGGACACCGCTCACTGTAATTTCACTCGCAGTACGTGTATCCGGTACTGGTAGCGTGCAAAAATGCGTGCAGTTTTCCATAGCCAAGTGACGTACCAGGACGCACCCCTCGGTTTAAAATAATGCATGTTATTTTCCATAGCCAAGTGACGTACCATGACGCACCCCTCGGTCAAAAATTTGACCGACAATGATGGGATTTTGACGCACCCCTCGGTCAAAAATTTGACGGACAAAGCTGGTAAAATGACGAACACCTGGGTCACAAGGAAATGACGCACCCATGTCCGGGGGTAGTGGGGTGAGTCATTACATTGACAAGTGCATTAGCAGCACGTAGCACTGCCAGTTTCATTTCTGTGTAAAATTACATTTACTACAACTTAGTTAGATTTAACGATACTAGAAATCTTAAATTATCTACTTGACTGGGCGCCAGTACTGTAGTGTAGGCATAGACATGATAGAACCCTAACGTTAGTGGAAAAATTGAAGTGCCAGTATTAGTAAATCAATGCCGTGTTTCCATTCGATTAACGTTATTATACAGGCCTACAGCATAGCCCGACAGTCACAGCGTTTGTAATAGTGACTACACAGCTCAGTTACATTGTAGCTACGTATCTACTCACATTTTTGTGGTATGAGGACGATGTTAACACTTGAGTTGTTCTCGACGCCAGAAGAGGCCGAAGAGATTGTCCTAACTGCCGAGCAACCGACATTTTCACGGTAAAGAGAAAGTCCAGACGAATTGTTCGTAGATTCTAGAAGTTGTGTTGGCTTCAATTCTCTGACGAGTTCTTCAGCTTGTGATGTAATAGTCACGTTGTGCAATGTATGTAGCTAACACCGTACACATTCGTACACATACCACCCACGGCTGGCCCTGTTGTAATGCACGGTCCTTCGGTCGATCATGGTGCAGAGCCTTGTCAGGTCGACATCTAAAAACTCGTCCTGACACATCTCGACACCGTGTTTGCCAAATCTGTAGCCATCTTCGAACTGTCCGTTCAAAGCACGGCACTGAAAAGTAAATGAGCATCAAAGAGGTTCACAACCTCTTTGATGAGCCCCCACTGGTTTGCAGACTGTACGTGACGCAGAAATTTGTCCCCCTTGCAAAAATATTTTCTCTGAAAAGTCTGTACACCCACACAGAACAGAGAAAAAATAGCAATTAGGCCAAGTAAAAAAAGAAAGCAGTTTCTCGTCCGGGTGTTTTGAGCAAGGCGATGAGGGAGGTCCTTACTATTTGATATCTTACTATTTTTTCGAGGATTGTCAAAATGAAAGTAATATGTGTTTCTCGTCCGGTAATTCTGAGAAAGTTAATGAGAGAGGGCTTTACTATTTTCTATATCCAATTTATGAAATGAAATATCACTCTGTTAGCTGTGTTATGAGAGACCAGGTCCAAAGTGTATGTCTTGCCTGCACTCTGTGCATTTTCAAACAATTATGTACCATACTTGAAATGAAACTTCATGCATGCAGAAATACATTTGCTTTTTCTTTCCACTACAGATGTCAAGGGAAAATGACCATCTTAATACTGGTATTTAGTGTTGTAATGGCATTTCTGATACCAGTGTACTTGCAATTCTGATGTATTGTGCTATTAATAGAAACAGGTATAAAACATGTCTTTAACAAATGTACGACTGAAATAAATTCCATGATATTCAAAACACTGCTTTATTTATCATTGGTGTTTGTGACTTTTTGTGTCCACACAGCTGGTAATGTATCTGCATCTCTTCACAGTACAATTGTAGCACATTCAACTGGAAACTGGCTTGTACAATTGCAGATGGATGTAAAAATGATACTGATATGACATTATAGCATTAAACATTTAAAGATGTTTCTTCATGTTCTAAAAAGACATTTGATAATCACTCATCATTGTACAGTACAATTATTGTACAGTCTTTTCATTTCACTATGTTCTATTTACCTTGTTCTCTGTTATCAAAAGAAGTGAAATATATGTTACGTCGAAAAATGAAATAAACTTTGAATTGAATTGAATTGAATCATTTGGACGATGAATGATTGTATACCACACTATGACAGGTGATACGACTCACGGCCGTGTCCGTGAATTTACATCGTAAAGAAAAGTATCCCGCAGAAATACGAGACAAACCAGAATCCGTGGAAAAGTTATTTATTTTGTAGATACACCCATTTAATAATTCTACATTTGCTGGAAAAGCGCATTCATTTTCTCTTCAAAATAGAACAATACATCGCCGGCAGATGCAACGTTACAGAGCAGAGTGTACGGGCCTCTAGCATTCGAATGTGTTCATGCGTGCGTGCAGACAGCCGACAGACCAGGGGATGGGGACCCTGACAGCTACAGCTAGACACGCATACGCGGCCGGCACGGCCACTGCACTGGCACCGTACCTTCCGACACTGCACACACATGCACATAGTCACAATGACATGAAAATGTATACAAACTCGATACAATCCTCACAAGCATTTGTACAGTACAATTCATCCGCTTAAAATATGAGAAACGGGGAAAAATACGAACAATGCGCGAAATATGCGTGGAATATGATATCAGCGATTGTTCGCAAAACTGTTGCCGCTATTGCGTTCACGACGTACCGAGTACGCTGTACATCACAGCCCACACTCGCCCGCGCGCGCCCAACCTCTTTAACCAACTACAGTTCGACTGCTTTTATCAGTCATTCCTTCTTGCTGAGCTCGCAGTGTGAAATGCATGCGTTATTACATACGCATTACGGAAGCTACAGCTACTGTATACTACAGCTAAGTAGAGGACGCAAGGCGTAATTAGAAATGAGACATCACGATTGGTAGGTGAATTGTCGAAAAATAGTAAATATCAAAAAAGTCGACGATGCGGCAACTGAAAATCGATGCGGGCGGGGAGCGGGCTGGGACGAGAATTATGAATTTCTTGGTATTTTCAGCGCCATTTTGAAAATAGTAAATAGTAAAAAAATCGATGCGGCGGCCAAAATCGATGCGCGCGAGGACGAGAAACTGGTTTCTTTTTTTACTTGGCCTTATCTTGACACGATAAAATGCCAACAGAACACAAGATTTCTAGAAGATTACTGCGCACATTATCCCCCTGCATTTTGGCTGGTCAGCTTCATCAGAGGGAACATTCATTCAATTCATTTAATATGCTATTTTGAAAAGAAGAAACAATGACTCCAGTCCTCCCTCGACTCTTATCATTAGTCGAACAACGTAAGATGTAAATAACTCGAGACATACATGTTTGTTGCCATGTTCGTTTGTTTTCATTTTCGGTTTAGATAGACCGAGAATAAATACCGAAATCTACGCATTTCCATGACTCTCCCTTCGTTCCTTAATTTCACTCAGTTTGAACAGTTATTATGACCATTACATCAGGCAAATTTTAGACACATCATCTACAACACCAGTATATATATATACACTCAGCAAAAAAAGTAAGTTCCCCCCTAACATTTTTGGATATATCTCAAAAAGTATTTTACGGATGTTCATAATTCGAACGGGAATGGATAGGGAATTTCATTACTCATAACATGAATGGCATATCATTGCCACCAGATATCATTATTGGTGTAAAAAATCGCATTTTATGTCAAAATGCATGGGAAAAAAAAGTTGCACTTTAGGCCATAGGAAGCATATTGTATACATTTCCTATGGAAGTTATCAAATGATCTTTTTAGATTGTGTAATTCTCAGGAATTTCTTCAGGTACAATGTGCTTCCCTATTAAACATATGTTATGCATACTTTTTAAACAATAGGCCTTCTCAATATGAAAATATTGGTAGAAGCCATGTGATTTGTTATTCCAATTTAGGTTGATCACATTAATGTGCCTGTGGGCATTTTGCATCATGCCCTAAAGTTGTAGATCAGTTTGCTGAGGGAAATGACATCGAACGTATGGAGTGGCCTGCAAGATCCCCTGACTGTAATCCAGTAGAGAATCTTTGGGATATCATTAAGTGGAAAGCGAGCAAGAAGTTGAAAGATGACACTTCACTGCAAGAATTTCAGCGCATCTTGCAGAGAGCATGGGCCAACCAACATTGAGCAGCGCCAAGTACAAACGTTAGTTAACAGTATGAGAAGGAGATGGCGGTTGGTCATTGCGGGTGGTGGACATATCAATTATCAAATACTTCACTATATGCTCATGAAAAGAAAGAGATAGAGAAATATGCAATAACCCATGTTTAAATGTTCAGAATCATGAGTGATTGTTTGATTATGAGTGTAAAAGTCATTGCAAATCACTAAAGTGCAACTTTTGTTTCCATGCATTTTGACATAAAATGCATTTTTCACACCAATAATGATATCTGGTGGCAATGATTTGCCACTCATGTTATGAGTAATAAAATTCTTTATCCATTTCCGTTTGAATTATGAAAATCGGTTGAATACTTTTTGAGATATATCCACAAATGCTAGGGGGGAACTTACTTTTTTTGCTGAGTGATATACATATATATATATAATATATATATTATATATATAATATATATAATATATAATACACATATGTATATATCTTATATATATATATATATATATATATATATATATATATATATATATATATGTGTGTGTGTGTGTGTGTGTGTGTGTGTGTGTGTGTAATATATATTCAGGTTATCGGGCTGTAACCGCTGAAATTGAACCAGGGCTCTAAGGCTACATACCGCAACAATTTATTTGTCACAGAGACATTGATTTTTTGTCCAACATTATATTATGCTCGTGGAATAAGGGTTAGGGAGGGAGGGGGATAACACCTCCGATACTATAGTCTTGCATGCCGCACATGGCCATTTTCTTGATTTAGGAAAGGTAGGCACCTATTCTGCGCATGTAGCTTTCAAATTTTTCAGAGTCCATCTGGTCCTTGATCCAGGCTGGCAGTCAGTGGTGATGATGAGATCAAAGTATAAAAAAGCACGTCAAAAATGTTATTGTAACTTGATTTCGGACCGAAACAGGTGCATGAATTATAGGAGTGATGTCTACATCCCTAATCAAAATTAATTAATAAGAGATAAATGTAAGACATAAAAAGAAGAATACACTGAGAATATACACTGGACAGCAAAAGAAAGTACCCACTTCTGTCAAAGGCTGCACACAAAAATTTACCACCTAGAAATAAACAATTTTTGTACACAGGTATGCTGCAATATCCATTAGTCATCTCATACCCAATAGCAAGTGATTATCTTTATTACAAAGTAAAGAATGACATGCACAGCATTCTGGTCACTGAATCAAAAGCACCCAAAAGTAACAAAATATAACAGAATGAACCTCACAAGCCTTACAAGTCGTGGCATAATTTTCTGATGGAAGCTTGCTTAGACCAGAGTAAAGTAATGTCCAGTCTAAAGAGCTAACTGATTTTATTCTGAGAATTAGCATAATCATGAAGGATCAAATTTGCATCCCTAAATACAGCATACACTCATTAGCATCATATTGACAAAACAGGTGTTCACTTTGACACATTGGTTGTTTAAAAATGTTATCCATTCAGTGGCCATTTTTGCATGGTGGAAAGTGCTGTTGTGTGGGACATAGGCGCCGGAAGTGGGGGGGGGGGGGGGGGGGGGGGGCAGGGGGGGCGGATGCCCCCCCCCCCAATCCAAACAGTGGGGGGCAAAACGCATTTTTGCCCCCCCCCCCCCCCCCAAAAAAAATAATAATAATAATAATAAAAAGAAGAAAAAGAATAAATGAATAAACAAAGAAAACAAAATGAATATGTATATATATGAATAAAAGGGAAAAAATATGGCTACAAACGGCAGCTTTTGGACTGTAAAATGTCAAAATTTTCAAGCTCGCTCGCTTCGCTCGCTCGCATCCAGCAGTTGAGCCCGGTGCGCCTCCCCCTTAATTTCTAAAGCAAAAAACATAGCTACGACGGCAGTTGTTCAGTTGTTGGACTCTAGAATGTCAAAATTTTCAAGCTCGCTCGCTTCGCTCCGTTCGCTCGCTCGCATTGAATCATTATGTCATTCTCCTAATGTTGCTGACAGTAATTGCCAGTAGTTGCGTCCGATGCCCCCACCCCTTAATTTCCAAAACGAAAGATAAATATAGCTACAAACGGGAGTTTCGGGACTGTAAAATGTCAAAATTTTCAAGCTCGCTCGCATTGAATCGTTATGCCACTCTCCTAATGTTGCTGCCAGTAATTGCCAGCAGTTGCGCCCGATGCCCCCCCCCCCTTAATTTCCAAAGCGAAAGGTATAGTTACAAACGGGAGTTTTTTGGACCGTAACATGTCAAAATTTTCAAGCTCGCTCGCTCGCATTGAATCGTTATGCCACTCTCCTAACGTTGCTGCCAGTAATTGCCAGCAGTTGCGCCCGATGCCCCCCCCCCTTAATTTCCAAAGCGAAAGATATAGCTACAAACGGGAGTTTTTGGGACTGTAACATGTCAAAATTTTCAAGCACGCTCGCTTCGCTCGCTCGCATTGAATCGTTATGCCACTCTCCTAACGTTGCTGCCAGTAATTGCCAGCAGTTGCGCCCGATGCCCCCCCTTAATTTCCAAAGCGAAAGATATAGCTACAAACGGGAGTTTTGGGACTGTAAAATGTCAAAATTCTCAAGCTCGCTCGCTTTGCTCGCTCGCATTGAATCGTTATGCCATTCTCCTAATGTTGCTGCCAGTAATTGCCAGCAGTTGCGCCCGATGCGCCGCCCCATTAATTTCCAAAGTGAAAGATATAGCTACAAACCCCAGTTTTGGGACTGTAGAATGTCAAAATTTTCAAGCTTGCTCGCTTCGCTCGCTCGCATTGAATCGTTATGCCATTCTCCTAATGTTGCTGCCAATACGATTGCCTGCAGTTGCGCCCGATGCGCCCCAATTTATTTCCAAAGCGAAATATATAGCTACAATTAAAACTCAAGTTTTGGAACTGTAGCATATCAAAATTTTCAAGCTCACTCGCTTCGCTCGCTCGCATTTTATTGTTATGCCATTCACCTTATGTTGCTGACAGTATATAATTTGTCGATCGTTTCACACCGTCATTCCATAATCCATGTAAGGAAAACTTACAATGTTCCTCAATGACTGCGTTTTTGAATGTATCACATTCCGTAATGTATTGTAGTCCCATTATTGCTCACGCACACACGCACAAGCATACAGACCGTCAAAATTACTTTATGGTTCCCCCCATGTTTCGACCCACCGTACGCCACTTTACATTAAGCAAATAATCAACGTTGGTGAAGGTGACGGGACAAACTATCACTTCCGAGGCGATCTGGATGTAGCTATCTTTCCGAAGCGCAGCTGAGGAAAGATAGCGTACACATTCAGATCGCCGAGGAAGTGATAGTTTGTCTCATTGCCTGAAACTAAATGTTGATTATTTGCTTTATATTCCACATCAAGGGTCCTAGAAATTCCCATTTTATTCCACATCTGAAACCGTTTTAGCTGTCTTTAGGTATCCTTAGGGCTTAGGCTACGTGTGCGCGTAGATGACAAAACAATGAATTTGCTGCGCGCACCGAGCGGCACTGAAGTGAAAGTGCGTTGCACTGTGTACTATCAAGTGACCTAGTTAAATGATAGTCCACAGTGCAACGCACTTTTATTTCGCGCGTACTCATCTCGCGTTAAGACTGTATGGACTGCCAGAGATCAGCAAAACAAACAGCTGTCTTTATAGATGACAAAACAATGAATTTGCTGCGAGCACCGCGCGACACTGAAGGGAAAGTGCGTTGCACTGTGTACTATCAAGTGACCTAGTTCTTCTCAGGTGATGTGATGGGCAAAACTACGCTTTATCACGTGATCAGCTCTTGACCAATCCTATAGCAAGATTCTTAGTATGTGGAATATAAATATATATATATATATATATATATATATATATATATATATATATATAATAGATGTGTGTGCGTGTGCGCGCGCGCGCGCGCGTGTGTGTGTGTGTGTATGTGTATATTGTGTAACATATGCATGGTCTAATCTTGAGCCCCCTCCAATGTTTGCCCCCCCCCCCCCCAATCCAAAACTGCTTCCGGCGCGCCTGGTGTGGGACTTTTGATTCAGTGACCAAGATGCTGTGCATGTCATTTTTTCCCTTTGTAATAAAGATAATCACTTCTTCTTCTTCTTCTTCTGATTAAGTCTGCCTCCTTCAGTAGACTGAAGATTCTTGCAGACTGGTGCTATTTACATTATAATACAATTTATTTACAGATATTCACAAGCACATAGAAAATTTGACGAAAATACTAGCCACTGTGATCAACCGTTAGACGGTTTCGAAATGATCCCACAGATGGCGCTGAAACAATTTCTGACGACAGGGAATTCCAGTTCCTTACAGTTCTTGGGAAGAACGAATGGCGATGCGATTCAGTTCTCGAATATGGTACCTGGTAGGAGTGTGGTTGCGAGGCTCTCGTTAACTGAGTAGCCTGTTTGATGATATAGTCCTGTGCTGAAAGAGGAGTGAGATTATTGTGTATTTTGTACATCATAATTAGCCTGTCATTTTCTCTGCGCTGTTCCAGAGTGGTCCAATTAAGTTCTTGTAGCATTTTGGTGACACTCGAGGTGTTATGGTAGCGATTTAAAGTGAATCGCGCAGCTCTTCTCTGGACCATTTCCACTTGGTGGATTAGGTTCTTGGTAGATGGGTCCCAAACTGTGGAAGCATACTCAACAATTGGTCGAACCAACGTTTTGTAAGCTGTGGCTTTAACATCAGATTTTATGCGAAGATTGCGTTTTAGAAATGCAAGCACGTTATTGGCTTTATTGACAGTATTGTTAATGTGTTGGGTCCACTTCAAATCAGAAGTGATGGTTACACCCAAGTACTTCACGGATTCAACAGATTCAAGAGGGGCGTTATTTAGATGATACACGTGTTGCACCTTACTTCTTTTCCTGGATATTGTCAAAACCTTACACTTATCTGTGTTCAAATCCATCATCCATTTTTTCGCCCAGTCACCAATTTTGTTTAGGTCCTCTTGAAGATTTTGCATATGATGTTGATTGTCGATGGTCATGTGAGAAATTGCATCATCGGCAAAAAGGCGAACCTTTGACGCGAGACCATCAGGCAAGTCATTGATGTAAAGTAGAAAGAGGCAAGGCCCAAGAACCGACCCCTGAGGCACTCCAGATCCTACCGCTACTGAAGAAGATTTAATACCATCCAAAACAACCCTCTGACTTCTTCCATTGAGAAAACTTTGAATCCATTTCAGATTTTTCCCCCTGATACCATAGTAGTCCAGTTTACGTAAAAGCCGCTCATGCCCAACCTTGTCAAAAGCTTTTGAAAAATCCATGACTATAACATCCGTTTGACGTCCTGCATCCAAGTTCCTATGTAAATCGCTTGTGAAACCAAGTAATTGTTGTTCACATGACATGTTCTTACGGAAGCCATATTGCAGGGGAAAAATGATGTTATTTTCGTCCCCGTGCTTCATAATTTTGCTGGCTAAAACGTGCTCCATCAGTTTACAGCAAATACATGTCAGCGAAATGGGGCGGTAGTTTACAGGAGTAGATCGATTACCTTTCTTGTAGACTGACGGTGGTGTTGGTGTTGGTGTTGTCGTTTTTGTTGTTAGGCGGTAGAGTGTGAACTCCTGGCCACACAATGAACACTTCTCCTGATGGGCCCCATTTCCTAGGAAAGGTTAAAGAAGAGTTATGATTGATAGTTGATTTCAATCACAAATGTGTTGAGAAAATATTCTCAGAGTATTTTTCTTTTGATGTCTTAAATCTATCAGAACTCTTACTGATTTGATTAGGGATGTAGACATCGCTCCTAATTCATGCACCTGTTTCTGTCCTATATAAATTAAGTTACAATAACATTTTTGACGTGCTTTTATGCTTTGATCTCATCATCACCAATGGATTATATCTTTTGATAAAACAGGGCACAGGAATAGCAATTATCATATAGTAACGACAAGAATGACTTCCTGGATTGGCTGACATTGCTATTGGAAGTTGTCATTCATGCAAGAGTTGCTATCCTAACATCTTTTATGAAATGTGACCCTGTTTATGTTTCGTCAATACCATAAGGGCCCCTGAGCCCCATTTCATAAAAGTTGAGATGATAACAACTCTTGCTGGAATGCCAACTTGTAGAAATGTCAGCTAATCCAGGAAGCGTTATTCTTGTCGTTACCATGGCATTTGCCATTCCAGCAAAGAGTTGCTATCTGTCAACTTTTTTAAAGAAATGGGACCAAGACCCCCATTTCATTAAAATAGATAAATAAATGAAGGGATAGCAACGTTTACTGGAATGGCAGCTTCCTATAGCAACAGCCAATCAGGAAGCGGGATTCTTGTCGTTACCATGACATTTGCCATCACTGATGCTATCATGCGCGCTCTGGGGCACATGTCCCATATCATTTCTTCAAACCAAATTACATGATTACCCTCGATGTCAGTACGCTCTCACCGTTAGGGAGTGCTCTTCAATGCCGTGACGCAGTGCCGAAAAACGGCACTGTTGTCATTGGTTGTGATGGATGCAGTTATCTGGAGTTGGCGATCGTCTCAGACTGGAGATTGCATTTCTACCAAAATCATGATTTTAATAACATGTGTGTGTGTGTGTGTGTGTGTGTGTGTGTGTGTGTGTGGTTGTGAGAGTGTGTGCTTGTGTGTGTAAACGCCAAAAAGAGAGTTGTGAGGTGACGCAACAATGACGTCGGTGTAATCGCCTCTTCCACTTTATAAACAGTGGGAAAAAAAAAAGTTAAAAAAATATCGGTAACTTCTTTATTTTGTGTCGGATTTACTACTTACCACTTAATATTCTGCTCGTCCGTTCTATCCTCTACAGCCGACTTGAATAGGCCTACAGTGTGCAGAATTAATTCTCTGTAAGTTGCCAACTGCGAAAAAAAAAATTGATCTTCGAGTCCTCTCCACGATGTCGATCCTCAATTGCGGCCACATGTCGGAGACTAATTTTGTCCACGATCTTGGGAAAATACCCATAGCTACCGTACCACCGATGCAGGGAGGCCGCGAGGACGTCCCTTTCTCGGCGACGACGTCCCTCGACTTCCGGGCGATATTGCGTTGTAACCTTGAAGACGTAACGGACGTCGCCCTAAAGTCGCCTTCTTGGTGAGTGCGCAAACCATTTTTGGTCCTTCAAGTTGCTCGAGTCGCGGCGACGCCCTAATCCAGTGAGATAGGCGTCACACTTCCCCAGAGTTGAGCAAAGATGAACACAAGATAAAGGAAATATTTAGCTTAGGTCGTTTAAACGTCGCGCCATTCGCGAATACAGCAAGCCATGGCGTGACTGCCTGCCATGCCTGTAGGGTTTCTCAGGCTCCAGCATTAACTTCGCGACCGGTGGTATAATCTTTTGCAAGCCAAAAACTTGCCCGAAGACCTTCCGATGGTTCATATTCGAATAATCATTATTGCCATCTAGCATCTAGTGTCATTTCTATACTGTCGCGACGTGCTTAGCAGTTGCTAAAGCTCTTGTTTGTAGTGAGACAGTTGTTCATTTGCACGGATACCGAATCCAGAAAAATGCAAGCGCAAATAACAAAGAAGGTTCAAGAGATGGAGTCATAACTATAGTATTCCTTTTAAACTCACGCTTGATGCAGCCACTCAAAAATATCTGAAGTATATGGGCCAACTGGATCTGTCCCACAGATAAGAAGACAACGGATCGATTCATGTGTCACTGTATAATGACCAGTCACTCTCTGAGGAAGATAAATGTCTTTATGACAGAGACTCCAACTCTCCCGAAAACCCATTTTTGCGAAATCTCCCGTTCTCCCTCTTGAGATTTAATTTCTCCCGCCCTGGCTCTTTGTCTCCCGTTGGAAAGGATTTCTTACTTATTTCTATCGTATGTTGAAAAAATAAGCCTTAGATAGCACCAGAGAGTATCTAGAACCCTAGGAACTTCGCGCTTCGCACACATCAAGTTGGAATCTCCCGTTTGCTAGGGGTTTCAGACGGGAGAATCTCCAAAATTATAAGGTGCTTTGGGTTGGAGTCTCTGTTATGATGTCCAATTCTATTTCGCCATTCCTTGTTATATTGACAAGAAGAGAGATACATAATTGCAAACACATGGAGATGCACAAACAGAACTTGAACAAAGATTGATAAAGCAAAACTCAAAATTACCTGACTAGTCATGTCCTGACAATAATTTGACTTATGAATTTGTCATGAACTGTACTCGGAGATTATACTATATCAAAGTGATAAAGTCGGCTTTCCAGGAGAGTATGGTTTCAATCACCTTCACAACTCAACTCTCTTATTTACTTTTTAATAATGTCTGGAAAGGAATGATTTCAGTCTTACTTTTTTTTAATAATCAGGTGAAATTTTATTTCATTTCATCAATATGTGGGGGCGCTGTGGCATAGTGGATAACAGTGCCGTAAACGGCACTGGTGGATAAGACTCTCGACTCCCGATCGGAGGACCCGAGTTTGAGTCCCGCCCAGTGATTGCGTCCTTGGACAAGATGTTTTCCCCACCACGTCCCTCTCGACCCAGGCGTATAAATGGGTACCTGGCAACGCTGGGGAAATAACAATGACAGGGCCCTCTGGTAGAGCAGTGGCAACACTGAAGAGGCTACCCTGGGTAAACAAGACCTTATTATTATTATTATTATTATTATTATTAATCATAAAATTCCCGATATTATGTTAGGCTTCAAAACGAATAATGCTGAGACATAGTAGTCTGGCTTCCAGACCCTTTGCTCGTATTATTTTGCTATAAATAATTGACGCCCGCAACGTCGCAAGCTGTAGCAGGTTTAGGTGGTTTTTGTCCTCCTTCGCCGCAGAGGGCGCGTTTTGTAAAAAGGAATCCAGTTGGCAAAGGGTCTGGAAACCAGACTAGAGAGATGGCGGCATCGAAATTCAACAACAGCAACAACAGTCGAACCCTGGAGATCGTCAAAGGCACCTGAGGAATTCTTTTGTGCATTCATATTAAAGGCCATTAACAGCTCGTATTCATAATCATAGCCAGTTGGAACTTCAGCTCTTGAACTCCCCTGTGTGGCTCAAGCAATTGCTACTTTTTAGCCACATAGGGCGTTTGCTAAACAATTAAACTCATGAAATCAACGATCCATCACTTTATTGATTGATCAATCAATTCACAAGGTTTATGGTTTGAACGACAAATCCTTGCTTCCATTTCATTTTCATTTTCTACCGATTATAGTACCGAATGATACAGGAGGTTACCATACATCCATTTCATGAAAGAAACAAAAAATTGCCGAAAATTTCTGCCAGCGAGCTGCGCCCCATAGCGACGGCGCCCGACTGTTTAGCAAAAACCTACTTTTCGTATTTCCAACTCGTCAACCACTGAGGTGGGAAGCCACCTCCTCGACTTTTCGGTGACACTAAGCATCCTTGCGATGAGAAATAAATCACGGTGGCTGCTCGACTTTCCCCAACAAAACAAAAAATATGCCTTTTCACAAAATGCATTCTGACCCGTCTGTCACAATAAGAGCTCAGCTAGCAGCAGACAATGTCACCGGCCCTGAGACGATTCAACTATGGAGCTACTACACTTCTTCATGGTTCAACGGCCATTGTCAAAGTTGTCAACGCTGACTATGTCTTGAGCAAATTAAAGCTATAAATACTCAAGGGCATCAGTCGATGGGGCTCAATCTCATGGTGGTTTGACTATCTTTGCGTGACGAACCTATGTTAGCTCCTTTTCTAGTTTGTCGACAGCAAAATCTGAGGGACTCTGAACCAGGAGGGAAAAAATTAAAAACTTCGACTTGTCGACTTGCATGACAATTGATTATAGACCTACACTGTGTGACATAGACACCGAGCTGAAAGTGCCTTCAGACGAAACGGACAGATTGTCGAACGAGCCGAACTTTCAGAAAGTTGAATTAGTTATACAATAAATGAGACACAATCGTGTTTAAATGATTAGTAAAAGGTTATCCGAGATGTGACAAAAGCGACGCTATACGTGAACACGTAGGTGGAAACAGGCGCAAGGTTATCAAGCTCGCTATACACCTGAAAGGACGAGATATTTTGATCCGTGGCTGAGTGCTGGATGGTCTCGTTTATTCATGCCTAGAAAATTGATAGAATAAACTGTTTAACAGAGGGCTCCTCGTTGGCAGCGGAATCAGTTAACTTGAGTCGGATATCGAAAGACGATCGAGGATACGGATCGAGAAGAAGACACCTGTAAGGTAATCAAAAACTCGGATTCATTGACTCTCATAGTATCAGAATTATCTAATTGAGTGTACTTGGTACAATTTGACTAATATAATCTGTCTGTTTCATAATGTGTATCAAAGTATAATGTATGGCAATGTATGTACGTGAAATGAGAAGTATTGGGGAATCTCCTGTCTATCAGACGAGTATGTACTAGTTATAGGAAGACAAGTTACAATGTCTAAGTGCAGTTCTCAAGTGAGAATGATGTCTGATTCGAGACGCACACGATTGGCCACAATGGTTAAGTGGAAGGAATCCAAAGAAGTGAAACTCTGTTTCATTTTCTCCTTTGACTATAGATACGGATTTACATTAGTTGGTGTCGAAAGCCTTGACGTGTCTGCACTGAGGCCTCCAAAAAGATCTAGTGTTGTTCGTGTATAGGCAGGATGTTTTCCCTAAGAGTTGGCAGTGAAGTTGCAGTTCATAAGGTTTACTCTCACAGAGTCTATACGTACCCCTTGAGGAGACCTTCCCTGACCGCGATGTCCCTGTTTCAACTATATATGTATACTATAGTTGTTATCATTATTATTGACATTATTATCATTAGTAGTAGTAGTAGTAGTAGTAGTAGTAGTAGTGGAAGTATATATATATATATATATATATATATATATATATATATATATATAGATATATAGATATAGATAGATATAGATATATAAATATCATTATACAATAATAATGCATATGTCATGTAATATGTTTATGTAGGCTTATAAGGTATACTACTCATAAACATTCACATACTTTCCAACTCTCTTTATACATCAGATTATAATTTATTGACATTTTTTATTAGTTAAATGTCTAGATGTATAATAGTTTTGATTACAACACAATGCCCCCTCTCTTGTCCCTTTCTGTCTCTCTGTCCTTATCTTCCTATCTATCATTAGGCTGTGAAAGCTCTTATTTTGTAGGTCTATACGTGGTTGCCATGGATATCTTGGGGTTTGCCAAGCAGTCCACGGTGGTACACGTGTGGCTGTGGTGCATCTTTCTGCTTAGTGCCATCGTGGTTGTCACGCTCCAATTTCTCTCTCTCCCGCTGTGGCCGCTGACCAAACGATGGTATCGCAATGTCAACAGCTTTCTCATCCATTTCTTTTGGATGCGTGAGTAAAGTGATGGCCTATATACAGTATAATACCAAGGTGTGATTGGTCGCCAGGGAGTTATATTTTCCCTCGTGATCATATCATATTTTCCCTTTGGAAAGCATAACTCCCTGGCGGTCCAAAGGATGTGATATTCTACCCCGTGCAGTCAATATCTGTAAACTATAGCATACACGTTTATGTGAGATGAGCGATCATGAGACGTGCATGCATACACATCACATACACCCCACTCTTTTATATCACATCGATAATCGGTGATCTCAAGTGGAAATCATAATCAATTCTAAGATATGGATGATTTATTTTGCTAGAATATATAGTATGAATATATATATGTATACATACATGTAATATGAATATGAATGTATATATGTATATTATATATATATATATATATATATATATATATATATATATATTATATATATATATATATATATGATTATCGTATTGTTTTAATTTTTAGGTTTACGTTGATTATATTGCCTTATCAAAGCCACCGTGCACATGTTATAGAGTTGCAATCTAAAGTAAAATCTATCATATCCATCTGTCTATATAGGGGTGCTGAGGAGCGATCCACTTACCTCATTTATTCAGCTTGATTCTGCTTTGTTTCCTTTTTTTTTCTAATGTTATGTGGCTTGTTTATAGAGTACACGTGGTTAGCTGAATTTTGGTCGGGATCTACCTTCACTATATACGCCAGAACGGAGGACCTGCGGTTCGCCGGCAAGGAGAACGTGGTACTCGTGTGCAACCACCGTTCCGACGTCGACTGGATAGTCACTTGGCAGCTAGCAGCAAGATTCGGCCTCATGTCAGTGAGTATAGGCCTATAAATACGTCGCACACTACGGCTTTCTTATACCCATTATTTATATTATAATACAGCTTTGCACGCTATTTGTATCAACACCAACATAAAAGTATGACATTAGCGTAACCAAGAAGGGTTTTTAATGAAAATTTCAAAAGATTTGTTTTTACAAAGATATGGAATATGTTCGTATTTTGGGAATATATACATAATATGAATGTGTTATAAATAATCTAGAGTATTATATTATAAACAGAAAAAGCAAGGTATCGAGTGCTACTTTGAATGAACTCTTTTTTTCTTGATGAAATTCATTTCGTCTTTGTCCTTTATCCTTTAATTTTTCTGTTACTTTTATTTCCCTCTTTAGCTCACTTTGGATATGCTCTTGATCTACTTTATACTTCTTTTATATAGGGTGGCAAAGCAGTGATGAAGGATGAACTGAAGTACGTTCCTCTCATGGGTTGGTCCTTCTACCTGGCCGAGCAGATCTTTGTCAAGCGGGACTTCGCCAGGGACCGCGAGCTGCTTCTAAAGCAGCTGAGGAACGTGGCCAGTTTCCACTTCAATACCACTGTAAGAGAATCGCTGGCCGTATTCCCACAAGATAATAATGATAGTACAAGCAATTTCTATAGCGCCATTCTCCACTCCTGACTAAAATGCTCAAGATAAGTAACAAACAACTGAGATTAAAACTCAAAAGGTATATAAACTTGTTTTGAGCCTTCCATACCATTGAGTTATGTTGCGCAGAGCGAGGTGGTATCAGGGGCGGATCCAGGAATTCTGTAAAGGGGGGGGGGTGCAACTAATATTTCTCGCGCCACTTCCGGGTTTAATTTCATTGTTTTCTTTCTTTTGTTTTTAACGAAAAATAACGGGGGCAGGGGGCGTGCGCCGGTTGCGCCCCCTGTGGATCCCCACTGGATATAGCTTCCCCCGAGCGGAAGGAGTTATCACATAGTCCCAGGCCCTGAACAAGAAAAGGAAATTAACTGATGGGATGACTGGACTCATTGTCAGTTATGTGTTGATGATTAACACATCTGTTTGGGTCATGTCACGTTGAGAAATATCTGATAACTATACAATAGTTAGTGCATACTTCGGCCCTATAGTGGCCACGTGCACAGTACTGGAGCGGACGTCATGAGTCCGGCACCTATACGAGTTACACGGCCCCACAAGTTACCCGCGAGTCATACAGCCCATGAGCCCGACACTAGGCAAATAAGGTCCATAATTCCGAAACTATATTGGCAAACAAGGCCCACGAGTCCGACACGCAGGGCAAAAGAGGCTATGGGGTTATCGAAATCAGCTGTACTCTCTCTAAAAAAAAAAAAAAAAAAAAAAATCTAGTGAAAATATTCACTCTTAAAGGAGTGAATACAAAAAAGAGTGAATTTAGAGTGAAATTGGAGTGAATTTTGAGTGAAAATGTTCATTTTCACTCGTCTTGGAGTGACCTCAGGGATCCCTGAGGTCACTCCAAAATGAGTAAAAATTAATGAACATTTTCACTCAAAATTCACTCCAATTTCACTCTAAATTCACTCTTTTTTGTATTTACTCCTTTAAGAGTGAATATTTTCACTCGGTCTTTTTAGAGAGTACTAAACATTGTTATGTCAGGGAATTTCCTTTTGAACCAACTATCATTTCAATCAATATGAATTATGAGGTAGGCCTAAGCAATAACAACAGCAAAATTAGTTATTAAAATCCAATTCCACTATGGACCTATTATTTTTGCCAAAACAAAAAGTGCATCTACAGATCATATTATACGGTACAGTTATTTTGTCACGCACACATACTGAAACGAAATTTAAAAAGTAGGCCCTAATAGATACATGCTTCCATAACGTGACAAGAACATCGCTTTGACTGTTTATGTATATGCCAGATGTTCAGCCGTGTTAAATTCTCAACTACCTTGCTCAGTAATCTCACCTATATAGGTCTATATATTACATAGAAAGGTATTGTCACATCATATAACGTCTTAAAGGGCGTGTACAGTTCTGGTCGAGGTGAGGATTTAGCTTTTAACGTTTTGCGGGATAATCATTCAGAAACCACTCTATAAGATGTCAAAGAGCATGCAATTCTAAGGGGTATCAAAAGTTTATTTGATGAAAATCGGTTTTGAAATGGTTGAGATATCCAAAAACAAGGTGAAACAAAGAGATCCTAATAAAAGGCGTGGCCTGTAGTCTTTTATTATCATCACTTTTTTATATCTCAGCCATTTGAAAACCAATTTTCATCAAATAAACGTTGAATCCTTCTTAAAATATTACATGCTCTTTCATATTTCATTAGAAGTTTCTCAGTATCTCACTTAGGAATGTTCAAAAAAAGAATCTCCACCTAAACTGCAGTATTGTACTACAGTCCCTTTAAACCTCTGTCGTTTGCTTATTGTTCTTGTTCCGATCAAGGAAGTCTGACCGTGATCTAGTAACACTAGTACTTCGCGTACTCACTCCAATGGCTTCCTGTTAATGCTGTTGCTAATATTTTCTTGGTGTTGCATAAAATCCCCTATCTGATTTCGGCTCAGACGCCAATTCTATTCAAATTCCATGACAATAGGCCCAACGCGACATCTTCGCTCACAATAATTGCAGCAACATGAATGAAACTATTAACGCGTGACACTCATTTTGCTCATGGAGCATTCATGGGCCGCTCACTCTGCAGAACAATCTCACGTCACCCCTATACCCCACGCGAGATCGAGCATCTTCATAGGAAGCATGTACATCCTCCCTTTAAAACACTGAGGTGTTCTAGATGCATTTATACCTCCGAGTATTTTCTGTTCTATATATTCTTGTGTCCTCACCCTCTTCATATGTGTGTGCGTGTGTGGCTGGGTGTGTGTGCTTTTTCGGATTTTGTTCTGTTCTGCATGCTCTCTCTGCATGTGTCTATAAATCAAAGCATGCTTGCTTGAACGCTATGTAAAGTTGAATTATGATAATTTTCATTGTGGTTTATTATTCAAGGCCTGGCAATTTGACTCTGTTATAGGACGTGACGAGTTTCCCATCAAATACGTGCCCGTTGGCGAGATCATGACCTTTGAACGGCAAGATAGTGTGATAAAGACGATCTTTTTAATGGGAAGAAGAATATGTATCAGGATATCATCTTGGTATCATAACAGCCAGATTGTATTCAACGGCGCTAGGTTTGGCACAGAGGGAATGACCTTGTTTTCTTGTTATCACAGTATTGATGAAGAAATTGGCCAGCCTGTTTCTCTCTGAATTGTGATGAGGATAAAAGCAAATCTAAAAAAAGGGGTGGTTTGTGTGTGTGTGTGTGTGTGTGTGTGTGTGTGTGTGTGTGTGTGTGTGTGTGTGTGTGTCGGATGTGTTGCTCTGTTTTTGTCTCGTTTTGTGTGTGTGTGTGTGTGTGTGTTTTTATTGAATCATATCAGGCAAAGCGCTGAAAAGGGAGAGGTATTTTTTTTATTTGTTGCTGTTTACTTCTTCCCGTAGGCCACATCATTCTGTGTCGCGTATAACATAATAGGTCTACACTGCATAAAGAAATACTGTACTGCGCCTGGCGGCCTTATAGATACCAAGTATATTTTATAGGAGCTTTGGGTACATTATGAAGCTATTACCATACCGCTGTATGATAAATAGATCCATGGGCATATCATGTTCTGTATGATATGCCCCCATTGTCCATTTCCGGAATAGAAACAACATTTACAACAACAACAACAACAACAACAACTATACCTACAACTATCTACATTGACAACGACGACAACGCAGGAACCTCAAAACCATGACAACCGGTCAGCTTGTGTACATATACGATTGTATCTTTCCCTCCCTCTCTTGTTGTTCTCTGTATACTCCACTTACTCTATCCCCCTTTGTCTGTCTGAAGTATGTCAGTCTGTTTGTGTGTCTGTCTACAGAAAGAAGGAAAGAGGAGTGCAGAGAGTGGCTAGACTCGTTCATGCCTGTAAACATGAGTGCTATGATTTCCTTGTGAGTATAGGCTTTATCCTCAATGTTTGCACTATGCAACAATAAATTTACATGATGTCACCATGCCATGGTATGACAAAATGAAATAGGACTTAGATACTGATAACGCATTGAATACATTATTCTCAACTGGTCATACCCCGGTCTATCAAAAGAAGCTATTGCAAGTGCTGTTTAGATGCTTCTGATGACAATATATTGTAAAATTCTCGATATAGATAAATTTTATAGATTTTTAATATCCTTGTTCCTGGTGGAGATCACATCTATACCTTATAAAGGGCGGCAATATGCAATGAAACAAAACTCAAAAGAGCAGTATAAAGATAACAATGACGATTAGATTAATAATAATGATAATAATAATAATGATAATAATAATAATGATGATGATGATAATAATAATAATAATAATGATAATAATAATAATAATAATAATAATAATAATAATAATAATAATAATAATAATAATAATGATAATAATAACAATAGCATATGAACAGAATTGTTTCATTCCCTGGTCAGGTTCTCCTCACACATTCGCTATGTGCCTGACTAATTTATATACATTCACATGTTATGTTTGTGGATGATCTGTGTTTCAGAATGAGACACATTTTGTCGAGGAAACCGCCTTCCTCAAAGCCAGTTAGATAAGATCTGTCCAAACAGGTTGTGCATTGTATCAACTACATTTCTCTTTGGTAGATTTATACTACTATAGTAAATTGTTTATCTTGTTTTTACAAGATGCTTCTTGGGGGAATCCACACACATTGGCAGATCACACTCGTCCTAAACCGGAAAGAAATAGACGGCGACATTCACATAACTTCGAGGTACCAATCAGGAAAACCAATTTAGTACAGGAACTCTTTCTTCCCACGAACCACAAGGACGTGGAACAGGTAGTGGAAAATGAGTCCAACCTCTGCCGCCACCTACTTTGTACATCGGGCAGCTCTTAAAAAAAAAAAGAGGAATTATGTTTTTCTTCTCTAAAATTAGTAATAATCATTTTTTTTTTCTGGTCAAAATTTCCAGGAGAGTAATCGTACAATACCTCCAACATAATCATAGTCATAGAAATGGTTTTTGAAGATGATTGAGGTCCCAAACCATGTACTTGGTATTTGTACCTTTAAACTTCGTTTGTGGTCTTTTGGAGGATCACTATACAAGTATCATGGTCCTCTCAAGTACCTCGAGGAGGCTTGGCGGAGTCACCAGTGGGTTGATCCATCCTTGGGGGGGGGGGGGGTGGGGCTGGGGAGGGAGTGATCAGCGTTGGCAGGTCCAAACAGAACAAAATCACCAAAAGGCATGAGAAAAATCACCAAAAGCCATCAAAAATCACCCAATTTAGAAAAGCATATTTAAGACTTCAATTTCAAGACTAAATGATGTCAATAAATCCTTATCGAACACTCTGCGCGAGTCTTGGTGTATTACGTTTAGTCACACACACAATGCGAAATGTGTAGAATGTGTATGGATACTGAGTATACGAGTGTTTGTGTGTGCTGAGTGACAAAAAAGGGGGGCATGTGTTATGTTTCTACAGGAAATAAGGGAAAAACATTTGGCAAAATGCATATTTATTTTGTGTTCAGTTTGTGTGATTCTTCATTGGTCTCAAAATCACCAAAAAATTACCAGAAATCACCAAATTTTGATTGGGTTACCAGGATAAATTTTGTCACGAAACAACTTCAAAATTTACCAAATTTCACCGGTTTTGGTTACCGAAATCACTATCTGGTAACACTGCTCCGAGCGAACCCTGAGCGATTTGTCTTTAGCGTTGAATGGGAGGGAAGCGGGAGGGTAACCTGTTCCCTCAGAGAAAGTCCTCACAGACTATTTTACCTGTGGAACCTGGAACTACCCAGGCTTGTTTTGAGTGTAAGGTATGGAAAAAGGCCCACGTCAAAACATATCTCATAAAGTGTTGGTTAGTAAGAGCAATCCCTTTCTTGTTGCTTGCAAATTAGTATATTTTTAAGTGAAAGTGAGTTTGCTTTTTGTATAGCAATTACAAATACCCTAAAAAAGGGCAAAACTTTTGTAATGCAGCTAATTATCCCTTTATTACCTCCGCCAAGGGAGGAGGTTATGTTTAGTTACCGTTGGTTTGTTCGTTCGTTCGTTCGTTCGTTCGTTCGTTCGTTCGTTCGTTCTTCCTCTTCTTCTGATTAAGTCTGCCTCCTTCAATAGACTGAAGATTCTTGCAGACTGGTGCTATTTACATTACAATACAATTTGTTTACAGATATTTATAAGCACATAGAAAATTTGACGGAAATAACTAGCCACTGTGATCAACCGTTAGACGGTTTCGAAATGATTACACAGACGGCGCTGACACAATTTCTGACGACAGGGAATTCCTGTTCCTTACAGTTCTTGGAAAGAACGAATGGCGATGCGATTCATTCTCGAATATGGTACCTGATAGGAGTGTGGTTGCGAGGCTCTCGTCAACTGAGTAGTCTGTATGATAATATAGTCCTGTGCTGAAATAGGTGTAAGGTTATTGTGTATTTTGTACATCATAATCAGCCTGTCATTTTCTCTGCGCTGTTCCAGAGTGGTCCAATCAAGTTCTTGTAGCATTTTGGTGACACTCGAGATGTTATGGTAGCGATTTAAAGTGAACCGTGCTGGTCTTCTCTGGACCATTTCCACTTGGTGGATTAGGTTCTTGGAAGATGGGTCCCAAACTGTGGAAGCATACTCAACAATTGGTCGATCCAACGTTTTGTAATCTGTGGCTAACATCTGAAGATTTTATGCGAAGATTGCGTCTTAGAAATGCAAGAACGTTATTGGCTTTATTGACAGTATTGTTGATGTGTTGGGTCCACTTCAAATCAGAAGTGATGGTTACACCCAAGTACTTCACGGATTCAACAGATTCAAGAGGGGCGTTATTTAGATGATACATGATGATGGTTGCACCTTTCTTCTTTTCCTGGATATTGTCAAAACCTTACACTTATCTGTGTTCAAATCCATCTTCCATTTTTTCGGTCCTCTTGAAGATTTTGCGTATGATGTTGATTGTCAATGGTCATGTAGGAAATTGCATCATCGGCAAAAAGGCGAACCTTTGACGCTAGACCATCAGGCAAGTCATTAATGTAAAGCAGAAAGAGGCAAGGCCCAAGAACAGACCGTTGAGGCACTCCAGATCCTACCGCTATTGGAGAAGATTTAATACCATCCAAAACGACCCTCTGACTTCTTCCACTGAGAAAACTTTGAATCCATTTCAGATTTTCCCCCCTGATACCGTAGTAGTCCAGTTTACGTGAAAGCCGCTCATTTCCAACGTTGTCAAAAGCTTTTGAAAAATCCATGATTATATAACATCCGTTTGACCCCCTTCATCCAAGTTCCTGTGTAGATCGCTTGTGGAACCAAGTAATTGTTGTTCACATGACATGTTCTAACGGAAGCCATATTGCAGGGGGAAAATAATGTTATTTTCGTCCCCGTGCTTCATAATTTTGCTGGCTAAAACATGTTCCATTAGTCTGCAGCAAATACATGTCAGCGAAATGGGGCGGTAGTTTACAGGAGTGCCTTTCTTGTAGACTGGCACAACAGTTGCTTCACGCCAATCATTTGGTATTTCATTTAATTCATATGACAACAGGAATATTATTGCAAAGAATTGGAGCCAGAATTTTCGCCAGCTGCTTCAAGATTCGTGGAGTTATACCATCCGGTCCAGGGGCCTTGTATATCTTCAAACCACAAAGCAACTTCTCTACACCCTTTGATGTAAACACAATATCCTCCATTTCTTCAAAGCCTGAGGTTTCCGGTAGTAAGTCATTCGTTATGGGAGTTTCCTTGGTGACCAACACACTTTTTAACTGTTGGTTCAATGCCCCAGCTTTTGCAATCGGATCAATGATCATAATACCATCACTTTTCAGTTCTCTTATTCCTGTATTATCAGTCCTGTTGTGTTTGTTGAAACCCCAAAATCTCTTCATACTCTCAAATTCTGTGGTATCTTCATCGATAGAAAAACGAGATTCCACATAATTCCAATAAGCCCTCCTTAGCTCCTGTTGCAGTGATTTCTTAATTGCTTTCAACTCTTCCTCCAATTGAAAAGGGACTACCCCGTGGTTTCTCAATGTCATGTTCCGACTTTTTTTTTTGTTCAACCTATCTCTCCTTTTGATCAACCTTTTAATCTTCTTTGTAATCCAAGGTATGTCATTCTTTTTGGATGTCATCTTATGTGGAACAAACTCTGTCATTCCCTTCTCTATTCCATTCTTGAATATAACCCAAGCATCATTCACTGAGCAGAAGTCAAGCTTATCTTCAATTTCCTTGCCTACACCTTGCATGAAATCAGCAAATTTCTCCCAATCCGCTTTGCTGTAGATGTTGATTTTCCTTCTTACTAGCTTCTGGCGAGTTGGACAACCAGCAATCGTGAGAAGTGGGCAATCATGATCTGAAATGCCTGGTTAAACTGAGACATCAATGACTAACGTGGAATTATTTACTAGGAACAGATCAAGGACATTTTCTTTCCTGCATGGTTGTTTCCGTAACTACCTGTATGTACCTGCGTTAACCCATGGTCATCAAGCATAGAACCAAAAGCATGATGAAGCGCTGGGTGATGAAATGCTTTCACCTGTTCGTTCGTTTGTCCGTGTGCAAAATAACTCAAAAGATAGTGAACGGATTGGGATGAAACTTGCAGGAAAGGTTGAAAATGACACAAGTAACAAACGATTACCTTTTGGTAGTGATCCGATAATTTGGGGGGAATTTATGAAGGATTTTTGATATTTGCTTCGCGAACACGAGCCGCGAACACGAGCCGGACGCGATTTTTTTTTCCAAATCGCTGGCAAATTGCATCGCATAGTGTATATATTGCCATAAATTGCGCATTAATGGCTCAAACTATAGGATCGTACCAGGTGGGAATGAAATACAAAAAGAAATTCTTCATAGGAATTACATGTATGTAGATTTTAGAGATATAGCATGTCATGGGAACTTACATTCTTAGATTATTCCTTGAGACTATGTAATATTGGCTCGCCAAGTATATGATATCGCAGCTCTTTACCGTGTTTTGTATTTCAGACTGTCATATTTTGTGAGGGGACACGATACACAAAGGAGAAATATGAGAAGAGTCAAGCGTTTGCCAAAGAGAGAGGAATTCCTGGATTGAAGCATCACCTCCTACCAAGGACTAAGGGGTTCGCAACATGTATTGAAGCGTACAGGAACAAAGGTGGGAGTGTGAGACCCTGCGTGCGACCCAAAAACTATAACTTGTATTGCGTGATATCAAAGCAATAGCAATTACACATTGCGAGAGCGACTGTACCAGCAACCAATCAGCTTTTGCTATTTTTGATTGTTGCCATGGAAACCGAACTCCTTGCATGGGTTTACTGTAGCATCCAGACTACTAGTAGTTCCTCCTCATCGTGTCTCTCAATACAAATGATGCATATAATTATACATCAACGTAACATAATATTTTTTCTGCTTACCACACCCCCACACAGAATTTTTGTTTGGTTATATATTACATATATATATATATATATATATATATATATATATATATATATGTTCGAATGTATATAGCAACAACATTCAGCTCCGGAAAGATGCTAAAATAGATGTCGGATATTAATTTTGCTCTGACGTTCGGAAATGAACAACAATAATATTCAACTCCATATAGATAGTAAAATAAATACCGGATGTTCAAGTTCAGGTTTGAAGTAAATAGCAATAACAGATCAGCTGCAGAAGATGCTAAAATAAATGTCGAATGATCCCTTGCCCTTTGACGTTCGGAAATGAATAACAATGATATTCAACCCCGAATGATGATTAAATAAATGTCGGATGTTTGCTTTTACTTTCGAAAGTAAATACCAATAACATTCGGCTAAGGAAGATGCTAAAATAAATGTGAGATGATTGCTTTTACGTTCGGAAGTAAATAGCAGTAACATTCTGCTCCATACGATGCTAAAATGAATGTCGGATATTTGCTATAACATTTCGAAATGAATAACAGTAACTTTCAGCTGCGGTTGATGGTAAAATATTTAATGTCTGATGTCTGCCTTGACGTTCAAAAATGAAAAACAGTAAAATTCGGCTCCGTACAATGCTAGATTGTCAGATAATTCATTTCACTTTCGGAAGTGGACAGCAGTAACATTCGGCTCCGTACGATAATAAAACAAATGTTGGATGTTTGCTTTTTTAATTTTAAAATGAATAACGGTAATCTGCTCCGTACGATGTTAAATGAATCACAGATTGTTGCTTTTACATTTGGAAATGATTAACGGTATCAATCGGCTAAGTTATTTAGATGCTAATATAACTTGGGGAAGTTTGCTTTCACGTTCAGAAATTAATAAGGATAACATTCAGTTCCGTAAGATGCTAAAATGAATGTCAGTTCTTTGCTTTTACATTTGAAAAAAAAAGAATTAATAGTAACATTCGGCTCCGTACGGTGTTAAAATACTAGTAAATGTTGGATAATTGCTTTTACAATCAGAAATGAATAACGGTAACTTCCAGCTCTTTATAATGCCAAAACAGATGTCGGATGTTCACAAATGTCTGCAAATGCTCCCACTCTATCGTTTCAAACGTAAGTTTTGACCACCTAAATAGGCATCTACTTTTATAATAATCTATAAGCCTATTTGCTAAATCTTAGAACTCAGAATAACGGTAAGATGATTGAATTTTCTCTTCATTTATTTTAGACATGGGTACATGTATCACTTCAGTAATACTTAATATTTCATTTTCTATGTTCAGTAGGACCGATTTAGTATTTCTTATGTTTTTCTTGATTTTTTTTCGGGCCACCAGATTTTACATTCGGGCCACCAAAAAATAAAAATTAATGATTTTGGTGGCCCCCGATCGGGCCACCAAAAATAAAAGTTAGCGTCGAGCCCTGTGTATTGTGCACTGTGTGCGTTGTTTACATATGCATATACAGGTATGTATAATATGCATAGGCCTATATGGTAATTGTTTGAGGGTCATTGGCGCTTAATAACTATTTACCTCATTCTTACAATATCAAGTGAAAATACCTTAAGTCTTCTATTTTTTTATTTTATGTGATGACACCTCTATCTACCGTTTTGTTTATCCCATTTTACTCTTGTTTCTTAAAGTCAATTTGAATGCAGGGTTGCCTTGCTGATTTTATAGAGCAATTTTCTGCAATTTGAACAGACTGTCATCTCTTATATCATTATCTGTTATCACTTATGTATACATCAGCCTGTTGTGATCTCTCTCTCTCTCTCCCTTTCTCTCAACAGGCTGGCAAATATATGACATGACCATAGCCTACGAAGGGGGGCAGGCTCCATCACTGTCTGATTTAATGCGTGGCAAAAAATATCACTGCCAGGCATGTATAAGGTAACCTGTAGAGTTGATTCCTAAATGATTTCTTTAGATAATGTGCATGCACTGGTCTTTTTGTGCCCATCTTTGTGTATTGATGGAAGATAATTGCATCGAAATGTTTTCACCTGTCTAATAATTTTTAGCCTTATTTACTTCTCATGCATCAGTTTTATCCACCTATTTGAATAGTCGTTCATGAATTTATTCAAATATTGATTAATTTCTTATGCCTTGTAATTCCATGACCTCAATCACTCACATAGTTTTTTTTTTTGTTAATCATTTAGGTCATTTGTTGCTCATAATTGACGATTTATTTTGTTTGTTTGTTTGTTTGTTTGTTTGTTTGTTGTTTATATGCATGTTCCTTGGCTTGTTTCTTTACAGGCGTTTTCCATTAGACAGTGTACCTTTTGACTCTGAAAAGGCTACAGACGATTTCTGCTATCAGCTCTTCCGAGAAAAGGTAAACTAATGTCCCCGGCTGACATGTGATGGTATAAGGCATGATGAAACGGGGTGATTCCACGAACCCGACCCAGGAGTCATACTGCCCATGAGCGCGTTATTAAAAAAAAAAATCCATGAGTCATAAAGCCCATGAGCTCGACATTACGCAGGCAAACAAGACCCACGAGTCCGACATTTTTATGGTCCAAAAAAGGCCCATGAGTCCGACATTGACCGTCATAGGCAGTCGAGTCCCACGAATCCGCCGCCAGGCATGTAAAAGGCCCACGTTCTCATTCCACACAAAAAACTTTGAATGAGTTGACATGATTCTTTTGTTTTTATGGACCTATTAGTATAATGACCCCATGTCTTTTAAGAGCAATTTCAGCCCTTCTCTTAGATTTAAAAGGTGTGTACAGTTCTGGTCGAGGTGAAGATTTAGCTTTGAACATTTTTGCGAGATATTCAGAAACCACTCTATGAGATGTCAAAGAGCATGTAGTTCTAAGGGGTATCAAAAGTTTATTCGATGAAAATCGGTTTTGAAATGGCTGAGATATCCAAAAATAAGGTGAAACAAAGAGACCCTAATAAAGTTGTGGCATGTCGCCTTTTATTATTAGCACTTTTTTGGATATCTTAGCCATTTGAAAACCAATTTTCATCAAATAAACGTTGAATCTTTCTTAAAATTACATGCTCTTTCATATTTCATAAGAGGCTTTTCATTATCTCACTTAGGAATGTTCAAAACATGAATCCCTACCTCGACCAGTACTGTACAGTCCCTTTAAATACCATTGACGTTTCACTGCTGAGATGCATATAAACGTCTGTGATCAACAGTTTTTGAATGTCAGGAAAAACTATTTGTTGTTGTTATTAAATTGTCGTGATGAAATCGTACTGGTTTCACTTTTCGGACATGTTTGACAAAATCAAAGATCAGTATAGTTCACCTCGTGATTATAATTATGGTCCATTTCAAGACAGGTATTGATATAGTCATGAATAAAGCCAAAATTCTGATTTGGGCCCATCTTTCGTTAAAAGGATGAAGCCTACAGTTACTTCCTGCAACACGGGACCTTCGGAGGCTACGACCCCGAGCGACCCCTGCAGAATGTTCCCAGACCTCTGTACCTTCTCTTCATCATGATATTCTGGAACGTTGTCATCGGACTGCCAATCCTGTACTATACCTACCAGGCCCTCACTGCGGGTTCATTGCTTACCAAGCTTGTTACTGTGGTCCTGTTCTTTGGTGGTAAGAGGTCGAATCTCATGTTGTTGTTTTATTATTATACTCTCATAGATATATTGATGTTAATGTGCGTTATAGTGGTATACATACATATATATATATATATATATATATATATATATATATATTATTATATCAAGGCTCCACACTAACTTTTATTTTCGGTGGCCCCAAGGCAAACATCCGACCTTTATTGGTGGCCCGATCAGGCCACCAAATAGTTCATTTCTGAAATTTTGGTGGCCCGACGTGCGTTTTTGGTGGCCCCGGGCCACCGGGCCACCGTTAGTGTCGAGCCCTGTATATATATAATTATCATAAATTTTATATATACATAGCCTACTTTTTTGGAGAGGGAAATGGCAGTTGTGTGTTGGAGTCGTTGATGTGTTGGAAGGGTTGTGTGTGTGGACTCTACAAAGAAGAAGAATGAAATTGTCAACAATCACTTAATGTACCCCATTAAATCGCAAGTAAGATAGAATACCGGTATAGGCCCTGTATTTCAGTATATGTTTGTGTTTAAGGTCTACACATTCATAGATCCAGTGTACCTTGTGATTTCAACTGTGTTTTGTCAAATGATGTGTTGATGGGTTCATTCCCCCCCCCCCCCCCCAGCCACACTGTCCTTTTATACATGTTATAGGTGACTGTGGCAAAATAGAAGGTCCTATAACTCTATCAAATTTTCTCCACGATGATATAGGCTCGTACTACATTTGTTTTCGTCAGTTTTGACCTCAGTTAAAGTTTGAAAAGTGAAGTAGATTTTATTTTTGTTCATTTTGTTAAAGATGAAGAAATGAGATGTTTTGCTGCCTTCGATATACAGTTTTGATAGGCTGTTCTGCCTCTGATAGTCGACAAATTATCCTCAGCCACTTGCCTTTCACAGAGTATACAAGCTTCCTCAAGACCACATTCTCTGATGAAAGCAGTAGACATATCATTATTGTTATTTCAATGATAAATGATTATTGTTATCGTTATATCATCATTTTCATTTTCAGATGCTATGCTTTAGAGTCTTGTAAGCTATCTCCCAAGAGAGAGATTGTCCAGGCCCTCACGTAATAATTATGAACGTTCATTATGTGAAACTCCCAAATAAGGCAAATAGAAACTAAACTTTTCCCCCTTTCTCTTTCGATCTTTCTCACATCACCAGTGGTGCAAATTGCGAAGTACATATTTCTGCAGTCAAACCCCAAAACATCCTACGGACTGAAATAGCACAGGCAAGGGAAAATGCATCCATGGACGACTTTAGAATAAGAAAGAAATTATCAACCTCCCAAGTTTTTCTCCACGAATGGTTCCGTATTCATGATATCCGTCGTGTCTTTTTAATTACTTTATTTTTCAATTATATTCTTATAGGTTTGAGTTTCTTCAGTTTGTCTCCCTCTAACCCTGAGCCTTCACCCCTCTGAATAATATCTTTCTTTCATATATTCTTATAGTTGGACTAGGTATATTGATACAAACAGGTTTTGGTATACTGTTATTATATCTGATTGTATATTGGGTCGTGGCAAACGTTATCATAACAGGAATTTATCGCATTAGTAGTCAGTATTTTGTGAATATGCGGGTACCGTATGGTTGGTATTATAGATGGACTGATTTATTGGGAATTCTTAGAGTTCATTCTATGAAATTATATTTGATGTATGATAAAGAGTAAATTATGTCTTTCATGCCGGTATACAATGACATACGTAATTATTTTAGGGATTTGCTTATAGCACAATGTATATCAATTGTGTTGAGGTTTATTTTGTAGTGTAATTGCTGTTTGCTTTGCATACTAATTATACATTTTACTTGTAAGAAGTTAACTTTGCTCAACATTTTCCACTTTCTGTCTTCAGGGCAACACATTTACCATTGAGGAATAATAATTTTACACTCTTAATCTTGATCTGTAAAGCAGATCCCATAGATAGTTACATTTTTTATTGCAATATTTGATGTATGATATAGCAATGAGAAACCCTGGTTCAGAAGAAAGGTATCTACCCAGGGGCGGATCCAGGAATTCCGCAAAGAGGGGCGCGTTTAAAAAGAATCAAAGGGGGGCGCACGCACCCATCCCCATTTTTTCCTTTTTATTTCTTTTGTTTCGACAAAAAGTAAAAAGGGGGCGTGCGCCAGGTGCCGTCCTCCTGGACAAGGACCATCTGTCTACCTATACGTATGAAATTGACCCCTAATGTGTCCATTGTCTCAAGATGCCATCTCTAGAGCCAGATTTTTTTCCATGAGATGATGTGTATACAGTATGTAACATTAGTTTGTCAATGCAGCAAAAGGACTATACATATGCAAACGTGATTTTGATTTCCTTGAACCTATGGAGTTGATAAGGAATTCGCATTCACATTGATGTGTAAATTTAGCTGCCGTCCATGTAATGATTATGAGCAAAACTTTTCGTGTTTTTGTGCTAAATCATTATTTGTGGTCTTGTGTGAAACTATAGATAAATGCACGTCTTAATCTCTGTGCGTTAACACTCCAATGCCTTAATTCAATGTTAAACTGGTATGATTATTATAAAGTCATTTGAATAAGTATGTAACTTTTGGGATAGATCTTTTTAGCCTCAGCCCCTGGCTCGTCACTTTTGTTTATAGCCTATAAAATACAGTCTGATTAAATATGGCTTCGACATTAACTTGCCTTTGGTTCTCTCCAGGGATGATGTTCGTTATTCCAAAGGTTCGATAATGATCCGAAAATGACATAAAGTTCGTTTTTCCGAAGGTCTGTCATTCCGGAACACACAAATGCTATATTATGTTGTACACAGCTGATACTAATCTTACATGAAATAGGGTTCGTTAACCCAAACATTTGTGGCGTTATTCCGAAATCACAAACTTTAACCTATATAGAGTAGCGCGTTATTCCGAAGGCATGTCATTCGAAAATGAAATGATATTTGTTATTTCGAAGATTCGTTCGTCCGAAAATTTCCTTTCATTTTTATTTTCATATTTCTCAATGAATAATAAAAAATACATCAAATGTAACAAAATGAGATGGAGGGAGAGAGAGAGAGAGAGAGGGAGGGAGAGGGAGAGAGACGAGGGGTCGGTGAAGGGGGAGAGGAGGTTTGTGATAGTGAAAGTTTATTTGTATGCATACATTTTTTTTTTCCTTTTCGAAACCTCGACGCCACAAGATGTTTGAATTAACGAACATGGCTGTATGTATATTAGGGACTTTGTGTATTGCGGAATAACGAACTTTAGGAATAACTAACATATCACCAGTTAAATTGTCAACATCCATAATCTCACGCCACAATGCAAACCTGAGCCACCTCTGCACCAAAAACCTGTGGCACCATCTGCTGCCACTGCCTCTTTTTCCTAATCTTGTTCTCCTTCTCCTTCTCCTTCTTCTTTTTCTTCTTCTCCTTCTCTTTCTCCTTCTCCTTCTCCTCTATACTTCTTCTTCTTCTTCTTATTCTTCTTCTTCTCCTTCTCCTTCTAATTCTCCTCCTACTTCATCTTCTTCTCCTTTTCCTTCTCCTTCTCCTTCTTCTTCTTCTTTTTTTTCTCCGTCTTCTTCTTTTCTTCTTCTTCTTCTTCTCCTTCTTCTTCTTCTTGATGAGAGAATGATGACGACATTTGTAATAAGACATTCCAATGCCATGCATGATGTGTGCCTTGCATTTCCAACACTGTTTATTTTTTCGTTATTTGTCTTAAAATTTACGAAAATATTGTATCATTGTCATCATGGGCGTCACCAGGGGGGGTGCGTTGGGTGCGAACGCACCCCCCTTCAGACCCTTAAAAAAAAAAAAAAAAAAAAAAAATCAGGGGACAAAAAAAAAAAAAAAAAAAAATCGTGGGCAAAAACAATTCGCAACCCTGGTTCTGGCAGCACTGATTTTATACATATCTACTCGTACAAGTTGGTGTATTCTATACAGTGTTTACTATTTAGATAGATTTTGGACATCCTTCCCATGCTTGGTCACTTCGACGCCACCTCGCTGGTCATACCTCCCCCAGTCATGAACATAAACCGACACCCCTGACTACCAGTGGTGGATCCAGGGGGAGGGGCGCACCGGGCGTCCCCCCCCCCGCCCCCGACCCCTCTTAATTTCCAAAGCGAAAAAGTATAGCTACAAACGGCAGTTTTTGGACTGTAAAATGTCGAAATTTTCAAGGTCGCTCGCTCCGCTCGCTGGCATTTAGTCGTAATGCCATTCTCCTGAAGTTGCTGCCAGTAATTGCAGCCGGTTCCAGCCGGTTCCAGCCGGTGCGCCCCCCCCCCCCTTAATGCAAAAAAAAATATAGCTATAATATACAAACGGCAGTTTTTGGACTGTAAAATGTCACAATTTTCAAGCTCGCTCGCATTTAAATTCTCCTGATATTGCTGCCAGTAATTGCCAGCAGTTGTGCCTGGTGCGCCCCCTTAATTTCGAAAGCAAAAAAGATATACATTTTGTAGCTTCAAACGGCAGTTTTTGGACTGTAAAATGTCAAAATTTTCAAGCTCGCTCGCATTTAATCTTTATGCAATTCCCCTGATGTTACTGCCAGTAATTGTCTGCAGTTGCGCCCGGTGCGCCCCCCTCCCTTGATTTCCAAAGCGAAAAAATATGGCTAAGAACGGCAGCTCTTGGACTGTAAAATGTAAAATTTTCAAGCTCGCTCGCTCCGCTCGCTCGCATGTAATCGTTATGCTCTCCTGATATTGCTAGGAGTTGCGCCCGATGCACCCCCTTAAAATGCCAAAGCGAAAAAATATAGCAACAAACGGCAGGTTTTCTACTGTAAAATGTCAAAATTTTCAAGCTCGCTCTCTTCGCTCGCTCGCATTTAATCGTTATGCAATTCACCTGATGTTGCTGCCAGTAATTGCCAGCAGTTCCGCCCGGTGCGCCCCCCTCCCTTGATTTCCAAAGCGAAAAAATATGGCTAAGAACAGCAGCTTTTGGACTGTAAAATGTAAAATTTTCAAGCTCGCTCGCTCCGCTCGCTCGCATGTAATCTTTATGCTCTCAGATATTGCTGCCAGTAATTGCTAGGAGTTGCGCCCGATGCGCCCCCTTAAATTCCAAAGCGAAAAAATATAGCAACAAACGGCAGGTTTTTTTTTTTTTTTTTTACTGTAAAATGTCAAAATATTCAAGCTCGCTTGCATTTAATTGTTATGCCTTTCTCCCGATGTTGCTGCCAGTAACTGCCGGCAGTTGCGCCCGTTGCGCCCTCCCCCTTTATTTCCAAAGCGAAAAAATATAGCTCCAAATGGTAGTTTTTTTTTACTGTAAAATGTCAAAAATTTTTAAGCTCGCTCTCTTCGCTTACGCGCATTTAATCGTTATGCCATTCACCTGATGTTGCTGCCAGTAATTGCCAGCAGTTGCGCCCGGTGCGCCCCCCCCCCCTTAATTTCCAAAGCAAAAAAAATATGGCTACAAACGGCAGTTTTGGGACTGTAAAATGTCACAATTTTAAAGCTCGCTCGCTCCGCTCGCTCGCATGTAATCGTTAAGCCATTCTCCCGATATTGCTGCCAGTAATTTGTAGTTTCACACCGTCATTCCATAATCCATTTATAGGGGCCAAACCCCTCCCACAACCTCCCCCTTGCTCGTTCCGCTTGTTCGGGCTCGGTCGCGTTCATGACATCAGTGTAAGAATTATTACTAGAAGTTTATTTGAATTATACCTTTTATAGGCAAATTGTTCAATAACAATTTACTTCAAAATGTACTGATACCTTAAGCAAGTGGGACTGTTTCAAGTCGATAAAACACGCAAAATACCTGCATCAAATTGCACCATTTACAACATCAAAATGCAAAAAGTGCTCACCGTGGGAGGAGGACACTCCCTCCCACATCCTCCCCCTCGCTCACTCCTCTCGCTCTTGCTTGGCCGCGTTCATGATATTCAGTGTAAATATTAAAACAAGAAGTTTATTTGGATGATACCATTTTATAGGCAAATTGTTCGATGATAATAATCTACATCAAAATATACTGCTTTACTTTAAACAAGTGGGACTGTTTCAAGTCAATAAAACAAGCAAAACATGCATCAAATCCCCCTCGCTCTCTCCGCTTGCTCGGGCTCGGTCGCGTTCATGACATTTTAGTGTAACTGTAAGAATCAATGCAAGTTAAGTTTATTGAAATGATATAGTTTATAGGCACATTGTTCAACAACAAATTCCATCAAAATGTACTGCTACCTTAAACAAGTGGGACTGTTTCAAGTCGATAAAAACACGCAAAGAGCCTGCATCAAATTGCACCATTTACAACATCAAAATGCAAAAAGTTCTCACCGTGGGAGGGGGGGGGGGGACAACAGGCACTTCCACACCCTCTCCCCCCCCCTTGCTCGCTCCCTCGCATACTAACACCCCCCCCCCCCCCCCCCGATGAAATCCTAGCTACGCCAGTGCCCTTTCCCCGCTTGGTTTCCCTCAAAAACAGTAAAAGTCTAGGGATTGAGAGCTTCCTATATATTCCAAATGTCTGTCAAAAAAAAAAATCGTTACATTAGGGTCAAAACGCACCCCCCTTGAAAAAAAAGCTGGTGACGCCCCTGGTCATAGTCTGTTTTTCATTGCACTTCATGTTATATCATTAGTATGTGTGTCCAAATGTTATAATCATGATATGTGTTGGAAATGAAATAAAACGAAGCTATTAAGATTTGATTCGATATGATATATTCTCTGTATGTTTTTTTTTTACTAGTACATCAATTTTCTGCACTTTCATTATAACATTGTGCAAAATAAGAGTAAATGACTATTTTTAACAATGTATCATTTTCATAAATATGAAATACATCTGTGATACAATTACATGAAGATTATAGAATCGGAACTTTTTTTTTTTCAAAAAAATCATCCCCTCCCCTCCTCTCTCCCCCTACCTCCCTCCCCCCTCTCTCTCTCTCTCTCTCTCTCTCTCTCACTCTCTCTCTCACTCTCTCTCTATCTTTCCCTAGCATTTATTCCACTAGCATCATGTTGGACCCCTTTGTTTTTCTTCAATCTGTATTCATGTGCTTCTTCTTGGCAATTAAGTGTTCTGTATGGAAAGTAAGATGTAAATTCATGTAATTATTATTTTCTGAGCATGTAGTTTTCAGATTAACTCAGAGCGCCATACGTCTTGTCCTTATCCAGGCCGGCTGTTGGCGGTGATGATGAGATCAAAGCAGTATCTCGAGCATTTTAAATGTTTTTTTATTTTGTGACACATTAGACAGAAACAGGTGCATGAGTTAGGAGCGATGAAGGTCTATATCCCAATCAAATCAATAAAAGTATTCTCTTTGTTGATAAAATTAATACGTCAAAAAGAAAATCCACTGAGAATCATTTTCAGTAATCGTCGATGATTTATTTTATAGGGGAGATTGATCCGAAAAAGACGAGGGCAGCATACCAATGAAGAGTTTACTTGCAAAACGAGTGAACTTCATTAACTCTTCAAGTTGAGATGATTATTTGCGATCAATTATATCAATTTGCATGATTCCAGTCAATATCAGTGCGCGCCCATCCACCGTTGGGGGTGCACTTCAATGCTGTGATGCGATGCTGCAGTGCCGTGATGGATTAGCTGATCGAGTTGGCAGAAGGTTGCACTAAAAATATGATTTTGATATCATGTGTGTGTTTGTGTGTGTGTGTGAGTGCGAATGTGTGTGTGTGTGTGTGTGTGTGTGTGTGTGTGTTTGTGAGTGTGGGTGTGTAGGTGTGTTTGTTTGTGTGTGTGTGGGTGTGCGTGCGTGTGTGAACACCAAAAAGAGAGTTGTGAGGTGACGCAACAGCGATGTCGTCATCATCGCCTACTCCGCTTTACGTACGAGTGCGAAAAGATGTGAAATAAAAAAAAAATCGATAAATTCTTTATTTTGTGTCCGACAGTGTCCGATTTATTACGAACCGCCTGCCGTTCGTCTGATTTGCTTTTTCTATTCTTTACAGAGATATCGGAGATATTTTCCAGTCTCCAGTTGGTCTCGGAGTCGTCTCCACGACGTCTCGTCAGTTGCGGCCACATCTCAGAGACTAACCGATCCTGGGAAAATCCCCATGGCGACTGTATACCGACGACAATGCAGAGACGTCTCGGCTACCTCTCGCGACTTCCGGGCGATTTTACGTTGTCACCTTGAAGACGTAACGGACGTCGCCCCTGGGGAGGGGGGGGGGGGGTAGGTCGCCTTCTTGGTGAGCGCGCAAGCCATCATTTATGGTTTTTCAAGTTGCCCGAGTCGCGGCGACGTCCAACTCCAGTAATATAGGCGTCAAACTATCCCGAAGTTGAGCAAAGATGGACACAAGATAAGGAAGTTTTCTTCATTGTTCATACTCGGTTCCGATCGTTTAAACATGCATGGAGTCATTCATGAGGGCACTTAAGCCGTCGTTTACAGTAACCGCCAGTAGAATTTCTCAGGCTGTGGTAAAATCTTTTGCACGTCAAAGACTTTGCCGGAAGACCTTACGAAGGTTCATATTTGTATACAGTCATATAATATTGCCATCTCGTGTCATTCCCCTAAGAAGTTGCTTGCTTCAGCAAAAACTCTTTCTTGCAGGCAGTTGTTCATTGAATTTGCACATACCAAATCAAGCAAAATGCAAGCGCAAGTAATGAAGGAGGTTCAAGAGGTGGAGTCATAGCGGTCGTATTCCTTCTAGAACTCACGTTTGATGCCGCCACTCAAAAATATCTGAAGTATGTGTCAAACTATGATAAATCTGTCCCTCGGATGGGAAGACCACGGACTCATGTGTCTTTTCATAATGACCATCCGCTCTCTGAGGAAGATAAATGTCTTTATGATGTCCAAATTATTCTATTTCGCCCTTCCTTGTTATATTGATAAGAAGAGCGATACATAATTGCAAACGGAGATGCACGAACAGAAATTGAACAAAGATTGATGAAGCAAAACTCAAAATACCTGACTGGACGGGTCCGGGCAATAATCTGACTTATCAATTATTTGTCATGAGCTGTACTTGAAAAATTCATACTATATCAGAGTGATAAAGTCAGCTTTCCAAGAGGGTATGATAACATAGTTTTAAACACCTTCACAACATGATAGACAGCTCTCATATTTACTTTTCATTATGTCTGGTGGGATTGACTTCAGTTTTACATTTTTTTAAAGCAGGTGAAATATCATTTCATTTCAGCAATAAACATAAATACCCGACATTATGTTAGGCTTCAAAACGAATATTGCAGAGAGATGGGGGCATCGAATCTCGGCATCATCAAAGACACCTGAGGAATTCTTTTGTGCATTCATAAGACAATATTAACAGCTGGTATAGTACATAATCATGGCCAGTTGGAACTCCAGCTCTTGAACCCCCCTGTGTGGCTCAAGCAATAAATTGCTACTTTTTAGCCATATTACCTATAGGGCTCTTTCTAAACTATCTAACTCGTGTGAATTTTAACGCTTTATCACTTTATTGATTGATCAATCAATTCACCCGTTTTAAGGTTTCAATAACAAATCCATGCTCCCAATAAGGAGACAATGTCCTTTTTCTTTTTCTTTTCTACCGAATGATTCAGGAGGTTACCATACATCCATTTCCTGAAAGAAAAAAAAATGCCGAAAATTTCTGCCAGCGAGCTGCGCCACACAGTGACTGCGCCCAACTGTTTAGAAAAATTCTACTTTTCGTGTTTCCAACTCGTCAACCACTGAGGTGGGAAGCCACCTCCTCGAATTTTCGGTGACACTCAGCATCCTTGCGGTGAGAAGTAAATCACGATGACAGCTCGGCTTTCCCTAACAAAACAAAACAAAACAAAAAACAAAAAATATGCCTTTTCACAAAATGCATTCTGACCCGTCTGACACAATAACAGCTCAGCAGCAGACAATGTCACGGGATTTCGGTGGCCCTAATGGCGATTCGACCATGGAGTTATTACACATCTCCATGGTTCAACGGCCATTTTAAAAGACCATCCCCCTTTTGTCAGCGCTGACCCGCAATGTCTTGAGCAAATTAAAGCTATAAAGACTCAAGGGCGTCAGTCGATGGGTCTTAACTCTCATGGTGGTTTGACTATCTTTGCGTGACGAACCTATGTTTCATAGCTCCTTTTCTAGTTTGTCGACAGCAAAATCTGAGGGACTCTGAACCAGGAGGGAAAAATTTAAAAACTTCGACTTGTCGACTTCCACGACAATTGATTACAAGCCTACCCTGCGTGACTAGACACCGAGCTGAAAGTGCCTTCAGACGAAACGGACAGATTGTCGAACAAGCCGAACTTTCAGAACGTTTAATTAGTTATACAATAAATGAGACACAGTCGTGTTTAAATGATTAGTAAGAGGTTATCGGAGATGTGAAAAAAGCGACGCTACACGTGGGCACGTAGGTGGAAACAGGCGCAAGGTTATCAAGCTCGCTATACACCGGAAAGGACGAGAGATGTTGAACGGTGCAAAAGTGCTGGATGGTCTCATTTATTCATGCCTAGAAAATTGATGGAATATACTGCTTGACAGAGGGCTCCTCGTTGGCAGCGGAATCGGTAAACTTGAGTCGGATATCGAACGACAAGGATACGGATCGAGAAGAAGACACCTGTAAGGTAATAAAAACTTTAAACTCGTATCCATTGGCTCTCACATTATATCGAATAGAGTGTACTTGGTACAATTTGACTAATATAATCTGTCTGTATCATAATGTATATCAAAGTATAATGTATGGCAATGTATATAAACTATACATAAAATGATAAGTATGGAATCTCCTGTCTTTATGGGACAGACTAGTATATAGGAAGACAAGTCATAATGTCTAAGTGCAGTTCTCAAGTGAGAATGAAGTCCAATTCGTGACGCACGCGATTGGCCACAATGGTTAAGTGGAAGGAATCCAAAGCAGTGGAACTCTGTTTCATTGTCTTCTTTGACTATAGATAGCAGATTTAGCTTAGCTGGTGTCAGAAGCCTTGCCGTGTGTGCACAGGGGCCTCCAAAAAGCTCTGTTGTTCGTGTATTATAGGCAGGCTGTTTTCGCAAAGAGTTGATAGTGATGTTGTAGTTCTGAAGGTTTAGCGTGTCTATGTACCTCTTGAGGAGGCCCTCCCTGACCGCGATGTCCCTGTTTCAACTGCTAGTTATTGTCATTATTATTATAAGTAGTAGTAGTAGTATGTAGCGGTGGAAGTACATATATATATGTATGTATATGTATATATATATATATATATATATATATATATATATATATATATATAATATATATATATATACTTATATTGAGTTGTATATATTACACATATGATATATCATGTAATAATGTTTATGTTTATGTAGGCTATAAGGTGTACTACTCATAAACATACACATACATGTACTTTCCATCTCTCGACAGTAAAGTCGATAATTTTATTGACATATTAAAATGTCTAGATGTATAGTTTTTACAACACAAAGGCCCTCTCTCTCACCTATTCTGTCTCCACCCCCCCCCCCCTTTCTGTCCTCATCTTCCTATATATATCATTAGGCTGTGAAAGCTCTGGTTTTGTAGGCTTTTCGTGGTTGCCATGGATATCATGGGGTTTGCCAAGCAGTCCACGGTGGTACACGTGTGGCTGTGGTGCATCTTTCTGCTTAGTGCCATCGTGGTTGTAACGCTCCAATTTCTCTCTCTCCCGCTGTGGCCGCTGACCAAACGATGGTATCGCAATGTCAACTGCTTTCTGATACAATTCTTTTGGATGCGTGAGTATAGTAATGTTGATGGCCTATGACAGATGCTAAAATGTGATTGGTCGCCAAGGAGTTATAGTTTCTCTCGTGATCATAATTATTTTCCCTTTGCAGTGGAAAATATAGCTTCCTGACGATCCAAAGGATGTTACATTCCACTCCATGCAGTCAATGTCTGCATGTAAACTAGTATAATACACGCTTACAATATTGTGTAAGCGATCATGAGACGTACATGCATACACGTCACATACATGTACACACCACTCTTTTATATCACATCGAAAGTGAAATCATAATCATAACATCACGTGTGATTGCTCTCATAAAGATCCAAATTCGTATATCTATTTTTTTCCCAGTTTGCTTCTGTTGAATTCAATGCAACAGCTTAATCAATAATACGTCTAAGATGTAAATGATTCAGTTGCTAGAATATATGAGTATATATGTATATGTACGTGTATATGTATATGTTTTATATATTATCCTTATAATATAATATATAGATATTTTATAAATTATATAAATAAATGTTTTAATTGCTAGGTTTACCTTAATCGTTAATATCTTTTCTGTTTTACTAAAGCCACCGTGCACATGGTATGGAGTTGCAATCTAAACTTAAATTTATCCAGGGGTGCTCAGGAGCAATCCAGTTATCATTCATTCATCTTGATTCTGCTTTGTTTCCCTTTTATCTACTTTTAAATGGGGCTTGTTTATAGAGTACACGTGGTTAGCTGATTTTTGGTCGGGATCTACCTTCAATGTATGCGCCAGAACGGAGGACCTGCGGTTCGTCGGTAAGGAGAACGTGTTACTCGTGTGCAACCACCGTTCCGACGTCGACTGGATAGTCATTTGGCAGTTAGCAGCAAGATTCGGCCTCCTTTCAGTGAGTATTATCATATAGGCCTACTCTGTCGCACACTCTTTATGCGTGAATGTATGACAGGCCAAGACATTTTGCCCCCCATCGGTATTAGAAGGGGGGGGGGGGGGGAGGTATAGCTCCCCAGACTTGAGCCCCCCTCTCCCCCCCCCCCCACCACCACCACCACCAACAACACACACACTGTGTGTGTCTCTCTGTGTCTCTCTCCCACCAGTTATTCCTATAGCCATCATTATGCCACCACTTCGTATATGTATATATTTCAAGGGTTTTCTATCACTGAACATTGAACACAAATGTTTACACAAAGTTAAAAGATTAAATGCGCAAGAAATGATTGTATAGTAAACCATATGATAGTACAGCTTTACACGCTATTTGTATCAACGTGCACCAACATAAAAGTATAACGTTAGCGAAGCCAAGATGGTTTTTTTTTTATTTAAAAAAATCGTAAGATTTGTTGCTTCAAAGATATGATATTTTCGTATATTGCGGATATAAACATAGTAACTGTTATACATAAGAATATATGATTATAAACAGAAAAAGCAAGGTATAGAGTGCTATGGATACTCTGGATGACCTCTTTTTAAGGAGGAAATTCATTTCTTCTTTATCCTTTATCATTGAATTTTATGTTAATTTATTCTTTCCCTCTTTCTATGAACTCACTTTGGATATGCTCTTGATCTACTTTTATACTACTTTTATAAAGGGGGGCAAAGCATTGATGAAGGATGAACTGAAGTACGTTCCTCTCATGGGCTGGTCCTTCTACCTGGCCGAGGAGATCTTCGTCAAGCGGGACTTCGCCAGGGACCGCGAGCTGCTTCTAAAGCAGCTGAGGAACGTGGCCAGTTTCCACTTCAATACCACAGTAAGAGAAACATTGGCTGCGTTCCCGCAAAACAAATATAATATTAAAATAACAATTGAAAATAGAATGCAGAAAGTTGTTTTCAGCCCTCGTTATACCTTCGAGTTGTCGGTTGCGCAGAACGAAGTGATAAAGCTTCCCCCGAGCGAGCGGAAGGAGTTCTCACATAGTCCCAGGTCCTGAACAAGGAAAGGAAATTAACTGATGGGATGGGTGGGCTCATCGGAAAGTTCCGTGCTCCTTATCAGTTATGTGTTGATGATTAATTACACATTAGTTCGGGTCATGTCACGTTGAGAAATATCTGTTAGTTATTTCTCAACGTTAGTGAGAAATAACTAACTAATTTCTCAAAGTTAGTGCATACGTAGAGGTCCTACAGTGCCCACGTGCAAAGTACAGGGGTGGACGTCATGAGTCCGACACTTATATACGAGTTACACAGCCCCACAAGTTACCTACGAGTCATACAGCCCATGAGCTCGACACTAGGCAAATATTAAGGTCCATAATTCCGAAACTATATAGGCAAACAAGGCCCACGAGTCCGACACAAGGCAAAAGGGGCTATGCGGTTATCGAAATCGGCTATAGGCCTACTGGATATTGTTATGTCAGGGAATTTCCTTTTGAACCGACTGCCATTTGAATCAATACGAATTATTAGATAAACAATAACAGCAGCAAATTATCAAAATCCTATTCCACTATATGGACCTATTATTTTTGACAAAACAAAAATGCATCAACATGATCATAAATGGTATAATTATTTTGTCACGCACACAATATGCTGAAAAGAAATTTAAAAAGTAGATCCTAGGATCGTGCTTCCCTAACGTGACAAGCACACGACACCGCTTTGCCTGTTTATGTATACTAGATGTTGAACCGTGTTAAATTCTCAAATACCTTGTTCAGTAATCCCATCTTTCTATACAGAAAGATAATGTCACATTATAACGTCTTTAAACCTCTGTCGTAATTGCTATACTGTCAGGCTTGCTCCGAGCAAGGAAGTCTGACCGTGATCTAATAACACTCGTACTTAGTGCACTCGCTCCAATGACTTCCTGTTAATGCTGTTGTTAATAGAGGATCCTTAAACCCTATTTCTTGGTCTTGCATAATCTAAGATCCCCCTATCTGATTTCGGCTCAGACGCCATTTCTATTCAAATTCTGTGACAATAGGCCCAACGCGACATCTTCGCCCACAATTGCAGCGACATGAATGAAACTATTAACGTGAGACACTCATGGAGCATTCATGGGCGCTCATTCTGCAGAACAATCTCACTCCCCATCCCACGCGAGATCGAGCATCTTCACAGGAAGCATGTAAATCCTCCCTTTAAAACACTGAGGTGTTCTAGATGCCATTATACCTCCGAGTATTTTTCTGTTCTATAACATTTCTTGTGTCATCGCCCTTGTGTGTGCTTATGTGGGTATAGGTGCGTGTGCTTTTCGGATTTTAATCTGTTCTACATGCTCTCTCTGCATGTGTCTATACAAATCAGATCATGATGCTTGAGCGCTATGTAAATTGGAATTATGATCATATTCATTGTGGTTCATTATTCAAGGTATGATTATTTTCCTGTGTTATTAGGACGTGACGAGTTTCCCATCAAACACGTGCCTGTTGGCGATATCATGATCTTTGAACGGCAAGTGTGATAAAGATGAACTTTTTTAATGGGGAGAAGAACTCAGTAGGATACACTATGCATCAGGATAATCTTAGGTATCATAACGCGCCAGATTGCATTCAATCGCGACGACGCTATTGACAGAGAGGGAATGACCTTATTTTGTTGTTATCACAATATTGATGAAGAAATTTGCCAGTCAGGTCAACATACTCCTTTTTTTTTCTCTCTGAATTGTGATAAGGATAAAAGCAAATCTTTAAAAAAGGTGGTTGGTTTGTATATGTGTGTGTGTGTGTGTGTGTGTGTGTGTGTGTGTGTGTGTGTGTGTGCACTCTAGAAAGAAAAGGGTAAATCAGCGTTTTAAAATGGGGGAGGAGTGACAGCGTTTTAAAACATATTGTATTCACCCCTTTTCTTGCTATATGAAGCACATCTATACTGTTGGATTCAGCTGGATAAAAGGGTGAATACAACATTTTAAAAATGCTGTCACTCCTCGCCCCTTTTGTTGATTTACCCTTTTTTAAAGAGTGTGTGTGTGGAGTGTTGCTCTGTTTTTGTCTCGTTTTGTGTGTGTGTGTGTGTGTGTGTGTGTGTGTGTGTGTGTGTGTGTGTGTGTGTGTGTGTGTTTCAGGTAGAGCGCTGAAAAGGGAGAAGGTTTTTTTCTTGTTTATTTGTTGCTGTTTACTTCTTCCCGTAAGCCACATCATTCTGTGTTGTGTATAACATAATAGGGATTCACTACATAAAGAAATACTGCGCCTCGTGGCTTTAGATACCAAGTGGGAGCTTTGGGTATACCATGAAGCTTATCCCGCTGCATAGCTCCATACGGGTGTATTATGTCCTACATAGATGCCCTCGGGTGGAGGGGGGGGGGGGGGGGGGAGGAGGAGGAGATTATGTGATCTGTCTTATATTTGAACGGGAGGGAAGCGGGAAGATCGCCTTTCATGAGCATCCCACTAGAGTAGGTGGGTCACTGCAAGGGCAACCTGTTCCCTCAGAGAAATTCCTCACAGACTATTTTAGCTGTGGAACCTGGAACTACCCAGGCTCGTTATTTTCCTTACTCATTAGTTTAAGGCATACCGTATATATGTATTAGAAAATAGACCAACTCAAAATATATCTCTTAAAGCGTTGGTTAGTGAGAAAAGCCCCCTTTCTTGTTGCTTGCAAATTAGTATATTTTACGTTAAAAGTGAATTTACTTTCAGTGTAGTAATTTACAAATACTAAAATTAGGACAAAAACATTCGTAATGCAGCTAATTATCCCTTTATTGTCTTTGTCGTGCATGTAAATACCTCACAAAATCGAAATGGAACGGTAGGCTCTGATTATTCGTATTTGCATATTCATGAGCTTATTGTAGCTATGGAAAGCCAAAGTGTGTTTTTTTTTCGTATCGGTGTTTGTCTAGGCTTCGCGTCGGCGAACACGAGCCGTACGACAGTGTAGCAAATATTGAACAATAGCATAGTGTATTACAATAAAATGGGCATTAATGGTTCAAACTAGGTGGAAATGAAATACAAAAAGAAGTTCGTTATAGGAAATATGTAAATTACAGAGATATATCAGTTCATGGGAACTTACATTCTTAGATTATCCCTTAAGACTATACAGGCTTGCAAAGTGATATCGCAGCCGTGTTTCATCTTTCAGACAACCATATTTTGTGAGGGGACACGCTACACCAAGGAGAAATATGAGAAGAGTCAAGCATTTGCCAAAGAAAGAGGAATTCCTGGACTAAAGCATCACCTTCTACCAAGGACCAAGGGATTCGCAACTTGTATTGAAGCGTACAGGAACAAAGGTGAAAGAGTGAGGCCCTGCGCGTGACACAAAAACTACAGAACTTGTACTGCATAATACCACGGCAATAGCCATTACGATTGCCAGAGCGACAATACCCAGCAGCCAATCAGCTTCTGATATTCTGCTTGTTGCCATGGAAACTAAACTCATGATAGTTATTGCATGGGTTTGCTGTAGAATCCAGACTAGTTCCTCCTCATGTCTGCCAATACAAATTGATGCATATAATATTACATTAATGCAACATAATATTTTTTTTTCTGCTTACCACACCCCTACACAGATTTGTTTTACATCAATCTGTGTGTGTACACTATGTGTGTGTGTTGTGTGTATACGTACAGGTACGCATATGCATAGGCCTATAATCAAGTCACTGTGGTGATAGTTAGAGGATTTTGTATCAGTGCTGAATATCTATTTATTTTATTCATATGATATCAAGTGCAAATACCTTAACTCTTCTATATTTCACGTTTTATGTGATGACACCTATACCATTCTGTTTATCTCATTTTACTTTTTTTTTTCTTAAAATCAATTTGAATGTAGAGTGGCCTTGCATTTATAAAACAATTTTCTGCAATTTGAACAGACTGTTATCTCTTCTATCATTATTTGTTATATGTACATATATATCAGCCTGTTGTGTTATATATATATATATATATATATATATATATATATATAATGATTACATATATATATATGATTACATACATATATGTATGTATATATATATATATATATATATATATATATATGTATCTTTCTCTCTCAACAGGCTGGCAAATATATGACATGACCATAGCCTACGAAGGGGGACATACTCCATCACTGTCTGATTTAATGCGTGGCAAAAAATATCACTGCCAGGCATATATAAGGTAATCTGTACAGTTGATTCCTTCATGATTTCTTTCCATAATCTACACTGGTCAACTTTATGTATGAATGGAATATGATTACATTGATTTTTTTTTTCATTTATTTACTTCTCATACATCAGTTTCATCCACCTATTTGAATATTCGTTTATGTATTAATTCAAATATTCATTTATTTCTTATGTCTTGTAATTCTATGACCTTAATTAATCACTCGCACAGTTTTTTTAAAATTATTATTCAGGTCATTTGTTGCTCATAATTGACGGTTTATTTTGTTTGTTTCGTGCTTATAATTATGCATGTTCCTTGGCGTATTTCTTTACAGACGTTTTCCATTAGACAGTGTACCTTCTGACTCGGAGAAAGTTACTGCCGATTTCTGCTATCAGCTCTTCCAGGAAAAGGTAATGTCTCCGAATGGCATGTGATGGTAAGCGTAATGAAACGGGTTCATTCCACGAGTCCGACCCAGGAGTCAAAATTACTGCCCACGAGCTTGACATGAAAAAAAAGGGGGTCCATGACTCATGAGTCATACAGCCCATGAGCTCGACACTACAGAGGCAAACACGGCACTAGTATACTAGGCAAACAAGGCCCACGAGTCCGTCACTTTTATAGTCCAAAAAGGCCCATGAGTCCAACACTGCTTATAGGCGATCAAGTCCCATGAATCCGTCGCCATAAAAGCAGAAAGGCCCACGTTCTCATTCTACAAGAAGTTTGCATGAGTTGACATGATTCTTTTTTTTTATGGATCTATTAGTATAATGACTCCATATCTAAGAGCAATTTCAGTCCTTCTCTTAGATTACCATTGACATTTCACTGCTGTATATGTATATAAACGACTGATCAACGGTTTTAAATGTCAAAATGACAAAACATTGTTATTTTAATTGTGTTGAAGTCCCACTATAGTTTCATTTTTCTGACATGTTTGTCAAAATTACAGATCAGTAGTTCACTTTTGTGAATATAGTCCCTTTCAAGACAAGTGTTGATAATAGATTACAGTTGTGAATAAAGCCAAAATTCTGATTTGGACCCATCTTTCGTTAAAAGGATGAAGCCTACAGTTACTTCCTGGAACACGGGACCTTCGAAGGGTACGACCCCGGGCGATCCCTGCAGAATGTTCCCAGACCTCTGTACGTCCTCTTCATCATGATATTCTGGATCATTGTTATCGGACTGCCAATCCTGTACTATACCTACCAGGCCCTCACTGCGGGTTCAATGCTTACCAGGCTTCTTACCGTGGTCCTTTTCTTTGGTGGTAAGAGGTCGAATCTCAAATTGCATGCTTATTGATGTTGTTTTATTATGCTCTCATAAATATGTTGCTGTTGATGGGCGTTATAGTGGTATATATATATATATATATATATATATATATATATATAATGATTATAAGTTATATTTATGCCTACATACTTTTTTGGAGAGGGAGATGGGAGTTGTGTGTTGGGGTCGTTGAGGTGTGGGACGGGTTGTGTGGGTGGGCTCTACAAAGAAGACGAATGTTTTTGCCAACAATCACTTAATGTACCTCATCAAATCGCAAGTAGATAAAATACCGGTATACATGTATATTTCAGTAGTTTGTCTTTAGGCCTACATCCGTAGGTCCATATACCTTGTGAAATTGTGTTTTGTCAAATGATGATGGACTGATGGGTACATTAATGATTTACCCCGAGCCACACGGTCCTTCATACATGTTACAACAGTCATAGGACTGGTGACTGTGGCAAAATGGAAGGTCCTAACTCTATTAAGTTTTCTCTGTGATATATAGGCCCATACTCCATATTCTCTTTTGGTCAGTTTTAACCTATAAGAATACGTTTCAAATGTGAATGTGATTTAATTTTTGTTTTTTTATAAAGATGGAGGAATAAGATGTTTTTCTGCCTTCGATGTACAGTTCCATAGGCTGTTCTGCATGTCAGGTTGTCAACAAATCATCCTCAGCCATTTGCCATACAGAGGGTTCCTCAAAACCACATTCTCTAAAAGCAGTATAGACATATCATTATTATGATAATGATAATGATTATTATTATCATTATAATAATTATCATCATTACCATTTTCACATAGTCTTGTAAACTATCTTCTGGGAGAAAGATTGTCCAAGCCCTCACTAATATGAATATTCATTATAAATTTAGTATGTTAAACTCCCAAATACGACAAATAGAAACTAAGGGCAAAGATCACTGCATTTTATAAATGACCTGTGAGAACAACGTGTTTTGAATGTGGGGTGCGATGTCACAGAGATATTAATACTGATGTGTCTTTTCTTCCTTTCTCTTTCGATCTTTCTCACATCACCAGTTGTGCTAATTGCGAAGTACATGTTTCTGCAGTCAAACTCCAATAGTCGCTCATCGTACGGACTGAAGTAGAACAGGCAGGGGAAACATGCATCCGTGGAAGGCAGAAATAGGTTATCAAGCCCCCAATTTTTTCTCCACGAGTCGCTTCGTATTCAAGATGTCCGCCATGTCTGTAAAATTGCTTCATTTTTCAATCTATTAATCTTATTTTTGGACTGGGTATATAGAAGCAGATATCGGTATACTCTTATTATGTTTGATTGTGCATTGGGCCATAGCAAACGTTGTTATAACAGGAATCTATCAAATCAGTTATATGAAATGATGTTTTGTGTATATGCGGGTAATGGTTTTCATTATATGGAATGATTTGTTGGGAATTCTTATCTTAGAGTTCCTTTTATGAAATTCATACTTAATATATTATACCAAAGAGTAAATTATGTCTTTTTTATATACCAGTTAAATTACATATTTTAGGAATTTGCTTGTAGCATAAAATAGTGTATATGAATTGTGTTGAAGGTTATTTTATAATTGCTGTTTGCTTTTCATCAATATACATTTTATTTGTAAGAAATTAACTTTGTTCAACATTGCCACTTTCTGTCATCAGTGCCACACATCTGTCATTGAGGAATAAGAAAGTTTACATTCTTAATCTTGATTTGTAAAGCACATTTAAGATAGTTACCTAATTTTTTTATTGCAAAATTTGATGTAGCAATGAGAAACCCTTGTTTGGAAGAAAGTTATCTTAACGTATAAAGTTAACCCCCTGATGTGTCCACTGTCTCAAGATGCTGTTATCTCTAGAGCCGGATTTATCCATGAGATGAAATTATATAACATTCGTCAACTCCGGCAAAAGGACTATAAACATGCAAACGTGACTTTGTTTTCTTGATTTTCTTGAACCAATATACAATTAACAAGGAATCTGCGTTCATAATGTGTAAATTTAGCTGCCGTCCATGTAATGATTATAAGCATTTTTTTTTTGTTGCTAAATTGTTATTTTTTGGTCATATACAAAACTAGATAAATGCACATCTTAACCTATCTGCATTGATACTCCCATGCCTTCATTAAATGTTCAACTTGTATGTTATAGAGTCGTGTAAATAAATGTGTAACTGAGGATATATATTAATAGCTCTTTCTATCCTCAACCCCTGGCTTGTTACTTTTGTTTAGCCTATCAATACAGTCTGATTAAATATGGCTTTGAATTTTGCCTTTTCTCTCCAGGGATGACGCTCATTATTCCGAAGGTTCGTTAATGATCCAAAAATGACATAATGTTTGTTTTTCCGAAGGTCTATTATTTCGGAATACGCAAATTTCATGTGTTGTACCTAGGATATCAACATAGATGTTTGTTAATATGAAAATGAACTTGTAGTGTTCGTTAATACTAACATTTTTGGCGTAATTCCGAAATCACGTACAATAACCTAGAGTAGTTCGTTGTTCCGAAGGTTTGTTATCCGAAATGAAATAAAATTCGTTATTTCGACGGTTCGTTAGTCGTAAAATGAGAGAGAGAGAGAGAGAGAGAGGGGGAGGGAGAGAGAGGGTGGGTACTGGAAGGGGAGAGAAGGTTTGCAATGCCGAAAGTTTGTTTGTATGCATACACCTTTTTTTTCGAAACCTCCGAAATGACGCCACAAAATATTTGGATTAACGAACATGGCTATGTATTTAGGGGATTGTTGTAATTCGGAATAACGAACATCACCAGTTTTGAATATCCATTTTACGCCCCCATGCAAACCATGACTCATCTCTTTATACACCAAACACCTGTAGCGCAAACTGCTGCCACTGCCTCTTTTTTTTCTTCTTCTTTTTCTTCTTCTTCTTCTTCTTCTTCTTCTTCTTCTTCTCCTTCTACTTCCTCATGATGAGAGAATGATGACGACATTCCTAACAATACATTCCAATGCCATGCATGATGTGTGCCTTGCATTTCCAACACTTTTTTTTTTCGTTATATTTTGTCTTAAAATTTATACAAATTTGTATCATTGTCATAGTCTGTTTTTCATTGCACTGTTGTCATTAGTATGTGTATTCAAATGTTGTAATCGTAATATGTGTTGGAAATGAAATGAAAAAAAAAAACTATTAAGGCACAAACTATTCAAAAGATATTATAGAACATTGATGCTGTAAATAGTTCAAGATAGTGTACTCCAAATGAATTCCTTCATCGAGCAATGATTTTGTCTCTCTCTCTCTCTCTCTCTCTGCATTTTTTAATGATAATGTATTTTATCTTTGAACACGATAGAGGATTCCATTTTATACTAATAAACGAATAAATAAATGAATATATATATATATATATTACGTAACATATGAGAAAGGAAGGAGAAATCGGTGCGTAGCTTTGGCATCATTATTCCTCTTACTGTTTTTCCTCTTTTTGGAAAAGCGCAAGAGTGTCTCCGTCAGGGATCGAACCTGGGTCTAATATATAACAAAACATTACAGTATGTATATGTGTGTGTAATCTGTGTATGTGTGTGTGTTTCTGTGTGTATTTGACTGAGAGTGAGAACTCCCCTTTGATTATTTCAATGTTAACAATATACCCCTTACAATAAAAAAAGAAATGACTGAAATAGAAACTTTACACAAGTGACACAAAACATATAGGGATGACTTACGACATTATACAACAATAGGCCTATACATGTACGTTTATATATCATTGTGTTTGAAGTTACAACGGCTGGCAAACGATATGATAAACGTCTCTTATTGATACTGTAATGAGTGTGATGTGTAACGATTTTTGAACTAGATATCTGGCGGAGCAGAGAGAGAGAAAGATTAAAAAAAACCCTACCCACACATTCGAAGACCAATCTTATGTACCTTTTGCTTATTCTTTCGTTGGTGCTTTCAAACTGAAATACAGAAATATCATCATAGCAATTAAACTGAAGCGAGCGTATTGATGTCTTTAAGTTTATAAAAAAATTCGCTATGGACACTGAGTTAACGGCTGCTTTGTAGCTGTATATCAATGCCTGAAACTTGTTTGCGTGCATTATGATATAAGTTGTTGCGCCAATAGGGTGACTTATAACAATCTCTTTCCTGGCATGTTAGTAAATCAGCAAAGTACAGTTTAATGCACATATACATACATAAAAAGCATATACACACGTAGGCCATTCGTTCTACTATACACGTATGAATAGTATACGTAGGCCAACATTATATTTTCAGCATAATTATGAAAGAGCACGTAATTTCAGTTTCTCATGTGAAATATTTTCATATTCCGTCGCCTCTATACAGTTGAGTGCAAATCAATATGAGCTATTTAATTGAGAATAACAATGCAAGCGGCAGGTATAACGGCACATTAACCTTATTACGTAACATCGCGAACCGTTGCGTTATCGAACGGCAAGCATAACAGATGGCCAGAACAGCATAGAGCTTTATCATTTTCATTCTTCATTGTTCTTGTTAGCATCGATGTTCGTCTGATTCTCTCTTCCTCTTCTGTTTGCTTTGCCTCTCTCGATATCATGAAGATTCTCATCGCAAGTAAATTTGTCTGGATGATATCCGTCTAGAAAAATTAACTGGGCTGTTTTGGTGCGATTCTATTCTGCGACATAATACGTGTAGTGCTTTTCGTTGTCTCTCGAGTCAAGCACACAATACTCGAGTACAGTGCAAGGTTCTGCTCGCCTCTCGACTTTTGACACTATCGGCGTTCCATACTCCTAAATCGCGATTCATTACACGCTGGCTGCATGTGCATAATATGCGCACAGTGGATTCCGATACCGGTGACTGATTTGCCGAAGAGTGAGTACATTTCAAGGGCAATATTCACCTTTGATCATGTCGTTTCACTTCCTCTCATACGTTTAGATTAATAGATCAATATGTGATGTTGGTATGAGCATACATGTAGTTTTGAATATTTTATGGTGCTTACGTTGGTACATCAACCTTGGCAGATGTGACTGAAAATATGACATACCGGTACCAACACTGAGAAAGCAGCAGGGATATGGTGCGGAGACCTATCTCGAGCCAGGCCGCCCGTACCCGCAGCTAGGTTGTTACAGTTTACGTACACAGGAAAGGCAACCGGCAGATCAGGACATGCCGTGTATAAATATCGATCTGCACACAATAGGCCTGTCTACACACCAGAATATGCTGAATTGTGCTCCACCTTTGGCTCTAGAATCTACATGTACTATCATCCGACGTCTACCCAGACCCAACCAAACGGCCCACCAACACTGCAAAATCATGAAATTTGCACTTGTGTTTGCTGATTTTCTTTGCGTATTTGGTTGGTTTGATAAGAGAAATTTTAGACTTGTGACCTGGTGATCGGTGATTGTGAATGCCGTACGTAATGCTAATGCAATGGTTTTGGCAAAATGCCTTTATGCACGCACGTACGCGTAGGCAATACAGTAAAAGTGGATGTTTTCGCTGGTGAAATAAGCACTTTTAGAGGTGCTGAAATTTATGTTTCTCAACAATGTGAATAGCCTGCTATTCATTGAGGGCACTCCCATAGTGTAGGCAGTGGAGTTAGAGTAACCGTGGCATGTGCCCCAGGGTTGCTAGCACTTTAAATAGTCTTGACAGTTGAATAATGCGGCATGGAGTACTTGCTTATCCAAAACAACACTCCTCCCATGGCCATGTTCTGCCATCTTGTGCTTCTGTGCCTGGCAAAGAAATCTTTAACCCTTTCAAAGTCCCAGAAACTACATATCTTTGCCTTGCTGCTGCAGCCCATTACCCTTTGAATCTATGTCCTTTTTTTTTTAATTCAACTAAGTTTAATTGTTTGGTGTTTCATAAATGTAACTCGAAGGTAATGAAGAAAAAAAAAATCTAGGAGATATAAATTAAGCCCTTATTACTATCAAGTGTTTCATTTGGTTGCAGAATTTAAAAAAAAAGTATTTACACATTTTAGAACATTGAACTTCTTCTTTCTGTCTGCAAATTAGAAAATCTTTGTGGATTCTTTTTTCTTATCTTTTTTTTTTTGGGGGGGGGGGGGTGGGGAGCAGATTTAAATTTAATGAATTCATCTTTATACATAACAACTACCGAAATATTTTTCCCAAACAAGATGGCAGAGATATTCAGAGGTGTAAGGTTAATGATGACAAGATTTTAAATTCTGTACCAAAATATTCATGCTGTAATAATCCCACCTGTGCTTGACGAGAGCTGCATAAATTGAACTGAGTAGCAGGATGATATGACCCTTTCCTATGACTCAATGTATCTGATTGATATCGCATGTTGTAACACCCAGTTTTAAACTTTCATGCAAGTTTCAGGGGAAAGTCACAAAACTTTAGTTGTTTAAGTATACACAAGAATAGTACACAAGAAAAACTCTATTGTGAAATGAAGTGCCATCCCTTGTGCAGTTATAGTAATCATGATTGTATTAGAGTGGATCTACATTTACGTGTGCCAATTCACTATCATCCGATTTTCAGGTGTCACTGAAGACGGTTGTGTACGTGGAAACGACATCCCTGCGCGAATATTTACAGACAGTGCCTTTCACAGACTACAGAGAAGAGAAATTGCCACTCACTCCATCACCATGGGCCTCCTTTCTGCCCTGAAGCAGTCGAGCATTGTCCATGTGTGGATCTTCTGCGTTTTCCTGATCAGCGCCCTCGTTGTCACGACATGCCAGTGTTTCACCGTGGTCGTGTGGCCGTTCAGTAAACAGTGGTACCGGTCATTGAACGGGCACATCATCAATCTACTCTGGCTCCGTGAGTATTGCAGCCATCCATTCGATCTTTCCCTTCACATTTAATTCTTGAACTGCTTGACTTTGCCCTGATTGAATTTAACATGTTCCCTACCAGCCTTTGAAACCCTCTTAGGCCCTGTACACACATTGTCCACCAGCTTACCTTCTAGAGGCAATGGGTTCAAAATCCTCTTACCTTGGAAATCATTCAAGGCATTGCACATCACCCACTAAAGAATCTTCCTGAAGGGCTTAAGGAAATATGAAGGCATAGATTGTGCATGCTATGGACTGTAAAAAGCTTATCTAGGTACACCATTACAGGGAATAATTTTCCTGGTATCGCATCGCAATTTGCTATGCATTTTTACACCACTGCTACACAAACTAACTTTTGTGTAGCAATTTTCTTACATAGAAGTGTACAGGATATCATTGAAAATATTCTTATCAGCTGAAATTGCTAATCAAATTTGAGTTTGAAAATTATTCCCTGCATTAGGTTAAAGAAACTTATTGGTCCATACTATGCACAATGTTTGCCTTCATATTTCCCTATTCCCCCCCCCCCCCAAAAAAAAAAAAACACAAAAAAAAACACACAAAAAACACAAAAAAACACACACACACACAAAACAAAACAAAACAAAACAAAAGTAATAGAAATTGCAACATTGCTACCTTGGTGTCATGTAATAAATGACTAGTCCCACATATCCACATGCAGGGCTCGACACAAACTTTTTGGTCTAGTGGCTTGATTTGGCCACTAAAATGTTTAAATCTTAGATTTTTATGGTTCGGAATGTAATGGCATGAAATAAAGGCAAAAGTTACAATTGATTTTGAATCTTCACTGTGCTTGACTAGGCCAAGAAAAGATAAAATTGGTGGCCAAGCACCAAATTTTAATGGCCCTTGGCCACCGGGGCGCCACTAATGTTGAACCCTGACACGTGTGTCTGTTGCACACAAAGGGACAGATGAGAAGATCCACTGTATTCAACATTATGAAACCTTTTTTACCTACTGTGAAATCTTGTTCCATGCCACAATTAGAAAGCAGTCATTATCTGTTTGGTAACACACCTCTGACGTTAATGGGCAAGGTCCAAGCCATGACCCGAGCATACAGTGACAACCCTTCTTTGGGGCAAAAGGAACAGGAAACTTTGCATTTGACGAGGATCCAGTGGAACCATGAAATCATTGTGTCTTATTTAAAAATTAGCTTGAAGGCCTTCAATAGCGTGCATGAAAACAAAAATCATGCCAGCTGCTCTACCATGAATCATGTGGTAATGAAGAGTCAACCACTATTGCAGCAAGAATCAGATTCGATGTATGGATTTAATGAAGCCACTCTTTTCTCCTTGTGTCACATTAATGACAGATGCATATATTAATGGCTGGTCTCTTGTAGTATTAATTGCAGATACTGGCCTCTTGTACTTTTGCTTTCACATTTGAAGTATAGCCCATAGTTTCAGTTAGCCTTCTTTCAAGCTGAAGTTATCTCGTGTCTGGTGATCTGATGTCATTTTTTACATGAAATGCTTGATATAGTATTGTGATATGAAATGTCTAAATTTCAAAAGTACTGCTATTATAAAGTGTAAGTTATATACAGTGTAAGCTTGCAACATACATGTACAGATAATTCAACCCCATCTCCACCCACCCCCCCCCCCCCAAAAAAAAAAAAAAAAAAGAGAGAGAGGAAAAAATCAATACTGTAGCCACTCTGCTAAACATTTTCACAGCATTGTAACAAATGCTTCTCACATTGATATTAGGAACCTACTGAGTTTGGTTTGAGGTTAGTTAGTTTGTTTGTGTGTTGTTGTTGTTTTTTTTCTCATGTTCCTGGAATGCTTCAGACCTCTGTCTGTGGTTGTTTTATAGATTAGATACTCAGAGTCTCTGTAGGTCACCGTGACAGTAGGTAAATGATTAAAGGGACTGTACAGTACTGGTTGAGGTAGGGATTCATGTTTTGAACATTCTTTAAAGTGAGATAATGAAAAGCCTCTTATGAAATATGAAAGAGCATGTAATTTTAAGAAGGATTTAACATTTATTTGATGAAAATTGGTTTTCAAATGGCTGAGCTATCCCAAAAAGTGCTAATAGACATGCCACAACTTTCTTTGTTTCACCTTGTTTTTGGATATCTCAGCCATTTCAAAACCGATTTTCATCGAATAAACTTTTGATACCCCTTAGAACTGCATATTCTTTGACATCTCATAGAGTGGTTTCTGAATATCTCGCAAAACATTAAAAGCTAAATCTACACCTCGACCAGAACTATACACACCCTTTAAATGATTGTAGTGTTTGATTGGTGTCCAACATATGCTGCTTTTTTTCAGACTTACAAACTATTAGTGGCCAAACAATATGTAAGTCATGAGGCCAAAAGTGGTTGAGCTTGAGACAATTAAAACACATGATTTGCCATGCGTCCTTGTTCAGAAGGACATGGTTCTCACTTATCAGTGAAGTGAACAATGCGTTCACAAAAAAAAAAACCACAGCTGCTTATCACTGTCTGTGTTTGTCTAGTTACAAAATGTCTCATGCCTTTTTGTCAAGATACAACATGCCCTCCTGAAAAAATAAAAACTTGGTGCAGTTTTGTGTCATGTTAGGAAGTTGTTCACCATGCAATTTATTAAGGGCAGTAATGTGCACTTTCCGACAATGTTTAAACAAAGCTCTTTGTTGGCCATATGAATCTAAGGTCACATGCTATCTAATCCAATCTTTAGATTGACCAAACTTTGTCTTTAAGCTGCACATGGACAGCAAAATAATTCAAAATGTATGGCATAGACAATGTGGAAACTATTCATTTTCAGAAAATGCTGTGATGATGTATACGTGTATAAAACAAAAGCTTTAGTTCTGTGTGGTTCAGATTCCAGTGTGGACTCCATACTGTTACTCTGAGTTTTAGTTTATTTGTTTGTTTAGCCAGATTTTGTAGTTGGCAAGACTGAAACCATTTAGATTGACTTATTTTTTTTTGCTCCTATCCACAGTCTGTAGCAGCGGTTGAAAACATAATTTCAAAGTTATGACTTGTCAGTTTTTTATGAGGCTTGTTTTGTTTATTAAGTTGTTTTTTTTTTTGGGGGGGGGGGTGGGTGGAGGGGCAGTGTTATTTGCAGTAGCCATCTGCTCTTTTTGTCGATTTCCTGGCACGAGATTGAAAGTATGTCTTTTTCTTCTTCGTCAATATTGTCAGAGTTGGTCTGGTTGACAGACTACTGGTCGGCGTCAAAGGTCCACTTGCATGCCGAGGATGACTTCCTGGAGAAAGTGGGAGGGAGGCACGCCCTCCTCGTCGTCAACCACAAGCAGGATGTGGACTGGCTGGTCATCTGGCAGCTGGCTGAGAGATTCAAAATGATGAGGGTGAGATACTGCTCCAAGGCGCCGCAAGAAAATTGCCCCTTTGGTTCCTTCAGATGTGACAGGCATTTGAGCATATTTAGATGGAAGACAATCAGAAGCCACAGGCATGCTGGCAAAACTTCAGCAAGTTTGACTCTGAGAACACTTCCTGCAGTTTGCTCGTCTGTTCACACTGGTGGCCAAACTTGAAGTTTCAGTTCTGGATAAGTTCTCCAGTTTGGGTCCACTGGTGCACATGCACAACACAGAAGAAAGTACAATGCGCCATCTAGCAGCTAATTATTGTTATGCAAACAATTCAAACATGTCACATCCAAATGACCATGTGATTTGGAGGCACTACAGGCAGGAAGTGGACTGATCATGTGACAAACTTCATGAAGTTTCAACTGCAAGTGTTCAGATTGCACAAACTTGGAGAAGATTTGCAGAGGTTCAGGAAATTTCCTTAGTTTAAGTGGAAAGTTTCGCAAAAGATTTTGTAGGGAGTTTGCGGGCACACTGGCAACATTGAGAACTTAAATTTCAAGAATTTCTACCGTTGTGACTGCAGCTATTGGAGCATTTTTGTTAACTTAGAGTATTTGATGCAAAGGACATCCCTGGATAAATCTAAAGAATTCATGAATCTTAAACAATAATTCATTGTTGAAGTAAGTACGTTGAAGAGCAAAACAATTCTTAAAGTATTCATATGTGTGATATTTGTATTACATAGCAGTAAACAAATTGTTTGCTAAAGGTGTACATTTCATGTAGTCCAGTGTCATGAATCAAATCGTTTGCCCAATTTGTTACTGCACTGCTTGTGTGAGATTGCTTCACACGTATATTGCCTTTGTGATGCCAAGTTAAGAAAGCTGGATAGATCATAAAATTATTTTGGTTTGTGCTAATATCAGAATCTCTTTTTCTGCTTTGATTGGTTTTTACTATCGTTTGATTTTTAGATTTTTTATCCTTTTGTTTTTGTTTTCTCTCTTTTGAGCAGGGTGCTAAGTGTCTGATGAAGAATGAAATCAAATATGTGCCTTTCTTTGGCTGGTCCTTCTACCTGACGGAGCAGCTGTTTGTCAACCGCAACTATGCCAAGGACAAGACGAGCCTCATGAGGCAACTGAAGAATATGACCACGTACCACTTCCCCACTGTGGTAAGTACACAATTGCAACTTTTCGGTAGACCGAAGTTTGGAAGGAGGCTTCGAGTAGGAACATAATCAGCAGGGATAATCTGTGGTGCTATTATTTTGCGACACAGTTTATTTCTCTTTCAGAAACCATTATGCAGAATGCCCAGAAATTGTTTGTTCAAGGTATCACGTTTTTCCTATGAATATTTCTTTGTGATTTTCTATTTGGGCTTATGACGTTTTTGCATTACAAGTTGCAGGTGGAGAGTGTTATCATTCAAATTGGCAATAAAACTTGAAAAACAAGTTTATTTTGACAGCATGAAAAACACCATTTCTGTTCTAATAAGAACCTAAGGTATCCATCATTACATGAAAGAAATTTATTGTGAGTGCGCTTATGTACATGACACTTGAGCCTGGGTGGCAGGGGCTTATCTTGGTGCATATATTCGTTTTCAGTTCATCAAAGATTCCTGTGTCATACATTGCTAACTGCTTCTCTGCTTCCAAAGTGCATACAGGTTCTATGGTACCTTCAACTACGCTTTTCCTTAACTCAAATATAGCCATTCATTTATTCATTTCCAAAAACCCACAATAATGATTTTCCGATGTAATGAGGCCACATTTAATCTTGCATCACAAGACCAGCAAAAGTTGAAGGAGAGATTTATATGGTATGGATAGGTTATAAAAGAAGAAGAATTTCCCAGCTGTAATATAATCTATAACTCATCAAATATTGTATCTTCCTAAGGAAGTGAAATAAGTCACAACATTACATAGTGGTAATTTTTTATTTATTTATTTTTTTAAAAGAATTCTCTGTAATGGACAAAAATATATCATTTGGGTTGACCAAATGAAATTTGTTAAATTTGTCTAAAGCTGGGAGAGTAACCTTATCTCTACATACTGTCCAAATTTGGCTACTTATAACTAAACCGAAATCAAGAGATATGCAGGTTTTTTTTTTATTTTTATTGTATCTTTTAAGACATATGCTGCTTTCACTGCGAAATAGAACATGATTTCATGGATACTTCAAAACAGCACACCTGAGTGACCCTAATCTGTAAACCCTTTTTTTCTTCCTTTTCTGTGAAACTGCATCTCTTAACTCTCTCGTATTTCAATCAGAGTATTGAATGGGTTAGGATGGTCCCATGTTTTGCGCTTCTTTTTGTTGGTGCTGTGATTGAAGGTCAAGCTCAGAGCTTACTCTTTTAAACTATGTATAGAAGTGGAAATTCATTTTGCCCTTCTTTTGTTGATGCAGTGATTGAAGGACATATCGTCACTGGGGCGATGAGATCTTGTGTCTACAAAATGTCAAGTGTTCAGGAGAGCAAAAAAAAATGAATAAATGATAATAATTTAATAATGATTATAACAGCCAAAGCACTACATCAAATAGGAGAGCCTGTCCTTTGACATGCCATGGTGGCTTCATTTTGGGGGTAAGACAGCTAGGATTCAGACAGGACATCACTGAACTGATTATCTGACCATTAATCCAAAAAAAAGTCATTTTCACAAAAATCTGAGATACAAGGTCTTGTCACCCCAGCGACGATATGTGACTTGTCATTGAACTCACCTTCAAATGCTTCTTACAATGCTTCCTCTCTCGTGCATACCGCATAACAAAAAACCAAAACCAAAACTTATAAACCACTCAGACACTCATCTTCTGTGAAGGGACCCGCTATACCAAAGAGAAATATGAGAAGAGCCAAGAATTTGCCAAGCAGCGGGGACTTCCCGGTCTCAAGCATCACCTATTACCGAGAACTAAGGGGTTCAACCTGTGCATTGAAGCCTATAAGGGAAAAGGTACACTAACCCCAGACTTCTCTGATCTCTACCACTGGTGATGAGGTCCTCTTCCCCAACCCTATGTACCCATCGGAGGATCCTTTGAGGTCAAATTGTCTCAATGTAACGCTATTAGTGCCCTCATTAACCTAACAAATCATCTTCTATATCATTTTGATGAGGCAAGTAAAATATACACACAATATTATGTATGGCTTATCATTATGGGTACTTTGTTTTTATTTCACATGCAACTCGCTTCAATATGCTTGTAGTTGTGTGCAAAGAAGGTGCATGGTATTCGTTCAGTATGTAATATCTATCCAATGTGGAAATGCGCCGTCGGAGTGCAGTATGACATGATATCAAATCAGACTTTAATACATTAATTAATTAGATGAACAGTTTTGTAGAAACTTCATCAAAATTTGACATGAAATCAGAAACTTTCAGAATTTGTAGAGAAAAAAAAAATGCATGCTTTCACTGAATGGTGATTTTGGTCCCTATGGCATATGCAGTTTAGCTGGGGTGATGACGTTGCCAACGCTCATGACCAACCCCCCCCCCCCCCCCCCACACCCCATTGGTTTGTGCTTTAGATATCAGTGTATAACAAATCATGTTTGGGGGCAATGATTTATCAGCTATAACCCTGTCCCCCCTAAAAGTCATCATTGCAGTATTATTGCAAGATGACAAAATGTTGATGCAAAGGATGAAAGTTGTTATTTTGAGATTTTGTAAAAAAACAAGGAACTTTTATGAAAACTTTTGGTAGGACAGTGGTAATTTTATCATGCTTTGACTTCATCACCACATGTTATTTGCAAGATTGTAGCTACATAATTATAGTATTTGAAAATTTTTTTTGGAGAACACAGACCTCTGCCAAGCAGCTATTACAACCCATATTGTGATTGCCCCCTGTATTATAATCTGCATTCATAACATCTGCAGTATTAGATTCCTTTACCAATCCAAACCAACCCTCGCTGCCGCTGCTGTACTTTTCAGGCCTACAGCACAATGGCTCTGAAGGTAGCAAAAGCAAGTGCGCCATCTAGTGTTCATGATTGGACCCTGCAAGAGATGGGCACCCTAAAGAAGACTTCCAAAAGAAAGAAAGAAAGACACACAAAAAAAAGAACAAAGATGAAATCTTGGATCCAAACAGTGGTCTGGCTCACTGCCAAAATTTAATCAACTGTTCCTTGTGTCATTATCAACATCTCCTGAAAATTTCATTCAAAACTGTTCATAATTTTTTGAGTTATTTTGTAAACAGGTGAACAGACAAATCAACACCAGCAAAAAACATCTTCATGAGGTAAACTTACACTATTTCATGAAACCATGAAAATACTAAATTACTCACTTTTGTCATGCACTTTAGGTCCAAAGCTGATTAAACTTTTGCCTTTTTTCAGTTTGATCATGGTCTTTACTAAAATCCATTTGGACATCATGTGGAGATGCAGTTGAAACACAATATCCACATGAATATACCTGCACTGTATTTATCTTTCTCCCTGTTTTTCCTCTTTCTACAGTACCTGTAATCTACAATACAACTATTGCTTACCAAGATAATGTTGAACCCTCGATATACGACCTCATTTGTGGGAAACAATTTGACTTTCATGTTTTCGTGAGGTGAGTGCCGCCGTAAGAAATTCAGGGAATATATGTTGGGTGTTTGAATTTGAGATCAGATCACAGCACAATTTTGGTGACAATTCTGGATTTCTTGTTTTTTGTTGAGTGTGTAATTGCATGGATTAACTAAATGTACGCACCCGCGTTCACATTAATATGCAATGAACGTTTTGAGATTCATAAAGTTGCAGAGCTGGCAAGTCTCCCTCACTGTGCAGGACATTCCCTGGACACTTTAATATCTCTCAATGTCATGACAAAAAAAAAATGCAAAAGTCTCCCTGATATGAAAGTTATTTATGCCCATTGAAATTCCTGTAACACACAAGCATTTTCCTGATTGCATTGCAGGATTTTCCTAATTTTGATGTCTAAATGTTTGCAACCCTGAAAGTGATCTAGATGAAAATGTCACCAAGACTATTCCCAGTAGATTGAAAAAAAAAACCCCCAAAAACATCTTCATCCACTTTTGTTTCATTCTACTACCCTGGTTTGATTTGTTTTACAATTTGTTAGAATAATTGCAATAATTCCCATTTTTCATTTTCATTGTCTTTGTATTGGTACAGGCAAGGTTTTCCTCTTTAGATGACAATAATAGAGCTTGTAGATTTTTGAAAATATTGACCATTCCTTGTGAGTGTGCAAGCAGTCTTTCAAAACTTTGTCCTATCTAATGACAGCATAAAACATACACATATCACAGCAAAACAACTTTGTTATTAAAACAGATAAATTACCCGGCCAATGAAGGAAGAGAAGCTGATACAAGCTTTGTTCTGTTTAAAGGTATCTGTGAAGACTTTTCATGAACCCTCTTCTTGAAATTACTTCCAGGATTCTGAGAGTTTTACATGTTATTTTATTGATCCAACTTTCAGAGCGTTACCGTTAGACGAGGTACCGACTGATTCAGAGGACGCAACGGCCGAATACTGTCACGAGCTCTACAGAGATAAGGTAGGACATTTAACCTGTTATTACTGTGTGGAAACCTGTTAACATATCATGCCAATGACAATTTACCTGGTATTTGTGAGTGGTTGGTCCATGGAGGGTAAAAGACCCAATAGTGTTGGGATTCCATTGAGTGGGAAGGTTGGCCAGGCTCGGATACATTCAAGAATCCCTGTAACAAGTTATGTGCAGCTTTAGATCTCTATGTGAGTACATACACAGACAAAGAGTCTTGCCTTAAGTCAACTATAGCCATGTTCAGACGTATTTCTAGTCGGAGTAAAAATTTATGGCATGGTAATTAATATTCAAATTAATGCATATCCTACCACGACCCTTGTGTCCACACAACGGTCGTGGGAAGAAACTCCGACCAATTTATGTGCAAGGGTCGGTGTCACTTCCGGAAGTAGTAGCGCCGCCCACGTTGACCATGTGATTGTTTTTTACCAGTGGCATTTGTCTTCTCCATTCTTGTTGATGGAAATTTCTGCATGAGCGCTGGCTTCTTCGTCGCGATCGACTAGGTTAAAATTTCACGTGTACTCGCAAAATGTCAACATTGCGATTTGACCCAGGAAGTTTTACTTAGGTTGTAAGGTATGTAAGTTCTTAGATACTCCGAGGGCTTGTCCGCACGGGCAATTTACTCCGACTGGGTAGTCATGGTAGCGAGATACTCCTGAGAAAACTCAGGAGTATCTCGTTCGGAGGAAGAGGTCGTGGTAAGTTCCTCCGATCGGAGGAAGTTACCACGACCTTGTCCAGACGGGCACTACTCCGACCTATCCTCCGAAGTTACTCCAACCAAGCTTCCTCCGACCCTTCCTCCGAAGTTACTTCGACCATAACTGCCTCCATCTGAACACAGCTAATTACTGTAAAAGTGGGAATTTTCGCAGTGTTGAAATTTTCGTGCATTTCTCGCAACCAGAAGCTAGTGCAAAAATAAAACCACACGAATATTTTTGCATGCCATATGTTCCAGTATTGATGTTTTGCTTCCACAGAATTATAATCATGCGAAACTCTTCTTGCCCGGCTGAGCGCAAAAAATTAGTCACGCAGAAATATGCGCTTTTACAGTACCGATCAGCATGCACATGTTCACCGTCTGGTGCTATTTGTGGTTTTCAAATATACCCCAGTGGACAGCAAATGACTCAGGCCACTCATGAGGTCATTAAATGTGGGTTACCAAATCTAATTTTGGCAGAGAGCACATCAATTTGTACTGCATTAATCAAAGCAAAAATCATTGAGAGTTCTCTATATCTAGAGACCGTGTTATCACTGGCATTCGTTGTATATTTTCAGAAGAGGAATCATTTTATGAGTTTTGCATTTTATAAAGACCATTTATCATGGGTATGTCAGTACAGTGGACTCTCGTTATAACGAAGTCCTCGGGACTGACGGTTTTCTTTCCTTATATCGAAATTTTGTTATAACCGAACAAATAAACAATAAAAATACATAGAGTGGATAATCTTGCGGCCTGAATTTTTCTTTGCTGTAAATGGAATTTCCTTATAACCATGTTCATGATATCAGGAGTGCACTGTATTGTAATTCACAATATAGGAATTATGTAAATATTTCACAGGAAAAAAAAAGAATCAGGAAGTACTTTGCACCTCAAGTGATCATTTTATTAGTCATTAAAGGAATCTGAAAAAAAAATCAATAGCAGTCATTTTACTGCTCTGCTACTGTGATGTCGGGGTTTTACATGTCACAAGGTAAAGAGTTCACAAGGTCTTACATTGTACTCTATACCCTTCTGATATGGCCGATGTGATGCAATGCAATTTTAAAAGAAGTGTAAAATGTTAGAAGTCTTGTATTACCCTTTTAAATCTGGCAAGTACTTTTATGAAAAATAAGGAAAGATATAAGATATAAACGCATTTAAACCAAAGAAAACAGAACCAAAACAATGAAAAAAATACAAAACAAAACAAAACACATATGCATTGAGTCCAAGGCGGAGCTTGGCAAGACCCATGCAAGACTGACATAGACTGTGAATGCTCCAGTGAAGATATGGTTGGGTTCATTTATCACATACAGTGTACACAGTCTCCCTGTAATGATTGATACAAAAAACCTTGAGAGAAAGACTGTATGCCACAATGAAACTTTATTATCATGCATACTTTTTTTATCTGAACATCAACAATGGCATGGAAATCAGAGGGGTAGAGCGGGACTTTTGCTTACACACCGTATCCATTGCAATCATGAAACATTCATGTCTTGCATACTGAACTCCACTTAAAATATGTAGTAAACAAGCTAAAGAATTTTGACAAAAGTTTACCCATCCCCCCCCCCCCCACACACTTTCACAGACACTAGTATCCTAATGTGTAGATAATTTCTTGCAGACTCTAAACATACATTGTCAAAGTGTCAATGTTTTTCCCTATATGACGTTAACTATATATCTATAATATATCGTATATTCCATGATCTGTATTTTTTTTTTTGAATTGCTCAATAACATGAACTGACAAAAGCATACTTTTATGTATCTCTTTTGCTGATGGAAATGAAATTGAATGAAATTAAATTGAATTGAGTTGAGTTGAGTTGAGTTGAATTGGGTTGAGTTGAGTTGAGTTCAGTTCAGTTCAGTTGAGTTGAGTTGAGTTGAGTTGAGTTGAGTTGAGTTGAGTTGAGTTGAGTTGAATTGAGTTGAGTTGAGTTGAGTTGAGTTGAGTTGAGTTGAGTTGAGTTGAGTTGAGTTGAGTTGAGTTGAGTTGAATTGATTTCTCCCCTGGTAAATATTTTCTCTTTTTTCTTCTCACCCACCCTCCCTTCCACCATGCTATAGGATAGAGCATATGAGTACTTTTTGGAGCACAATACATTCGCCGGCTTCGACCCGGCGTACCCCGAGCGAGTCCCCCCGCCCACGCTTTTACCCCTATACGTCATGTCCTTCTGGATGCTGCTCATCGGTGCGCCCCTAGCCTACTACGCCGTGGCGATGCTCTTCTCCGGCTCTGCCCTCCTCATCGTTGCCGTCTGTGCGGTCTGTTATGCGGGTATGCCTCAGAGACAATTTTCTGTAAAACGAGGAATGTTCGCATGCATTTTGATTTCACAAATTTCGCGAGCGCCATGATTCGCAAAATTAAAATGCATGTGAAGTTCTTGTCTACACTATGTGCATTGAATGCCAGTGGCAATTCACGAAATTTTCATGCCGCGAAAAAAGCCGTCGGCTCCAATTCGTGAAAATTTCATGCCGCAAATATATCATGTTTTGCAGTATGGTTTACGATCCCTTCTCCAAGAATTCCACATTAAAAGGATGGTACAGGTTTTGTTGTGATGGGGCTTCAGGTTTCCAACATTTTTGTGAGATAATGAGAAATCTTTAATGAAATATGAAAGAGCATGTACTCCCCCAAAAAATTCAAAGTCTATGTGATGAAACTTGGTTTTGAAATGGCTGAAATATCCAAAACAAAGCGATCCTAATAAAAGGTGGGCCCTACCTTTCATTATGATGATTTTATTTTACTTTGTTTTGGGATATCAGCCATTTCAAAGCCAATTTTCATCAGATAACCTCTGAAAATTCCTCTCAGAATTGCATCCTCTTTGAACATTTTGATAAGTGGGTTTTAAGTATCTCACAAAGGGTTAAAAGCTGAATCCTCATCCCAACCAATACAATACAATACAATCCCTTTAAATCTATCACATGATCATTGCTTGACTTTGCCTGAAGTTAACTGCTCGTTCATGCATGTCACCAGACGTGAAGGTGCAACTTGAATGTAGCTTGAATGTACCCAAACACAATGTGGCATAGGATTTTTTTTCCCCATGCAGTGGTGGATGTGATATAATGCCTGAGTAAATGGAATGTGTCCATAGAAGCATTGCCAAACAAGACTAAAAATGGCAAATATGATTTGTCATTTGCAGGGATTTGTATTGTCTTTTCAATAGCAAACTTTTTCTTTTGTACCTCATGTTTGTACTACCAGTAAGGATTCTTGCAGTTGTTTTCCTAGAAACCAGCAAGAATTAAGACTAAAACCTTTGTACAATCAAAAAAAAAATGACAAAACACCTTGGAATGTGTTTGTCTAATATTCACCCACTGTGACAATCACATATCATAGGAGACATTGAATAGTATTTGTGCAGACTTGAGGTTCTTATTCTGACATCGATGTGTGTAAAATGGAGATAAATATTCAAAATATAGTATAAGTTCCAGTCATCCATACTTGTCTTGTGCGTTGTCAGTATGCATGATACTAGAAGTCTTGTGTGAGTGCTCTTCAATTTACCTCCTTTTCAAAACTCCATTTAAATTTGAATGCATGCAAGTCTGTACATAAAAAAAGAAGATAACAAAGCGTTGACATAGCCATGCCTAGAAGGACTGTATAATGTTGTCATGTTCTAAAGCTATCTTGGGATTGTGAGAGTAAAATTAGAATTGTTACTTTCCAACATTCTGTTAAAAGCATTAGCTTCATTGCTGTTGATTTATCATTATCATTTTTAAATCTTTCTAACTTTTATATCCCCTTCATTACAGTCTTATCCTTCAGTAAGTCCTTGCTCACGGTAACAGTATCATCCAAGGGCTCCACCTATGGTGGGGAAAAGGACAGACGTGCCCAGGGAGATGGCCACTATTCAGCAGCTGCCAATGGGGGCAGCATAACCTCAGAGGAGCACAAGAAAGAAACGTAGTTCCGGTACGAATGGATGCAGATGGGTGTATGCAGTTTTGCCCCATTTTTACATCTAATGATGCCCTCCTTTTTTTAACTCTGCAGTTTTTATACGGGATGACCGATTTTGTAGTGATGGAGCGTTCATAATCCATTAGTGTGGGTCTCTTATTTTCAGTTTCGAATAAGGATGAAGAACTGCTCAATACTATTCGCCAAGCACAGTAAATTTGCTCAGCCTAACTTGAAAAGTCACCTAGGTACTTCCTGACTTCGTTGCTGCACCATTTAAAAGCCATTCACTACCATGTACTCTACAGCATCTATTCTTACAGTAACCTATGACCTGAAAAATCCTGAAGGAGGTTTATCAAAATTACAGACTAAACAATGGACTTGGCTATGTATTGGACCCGTAGACTTGTTACTGTTTACATAGTGATGGTATCTACACTTACAAGATGTTTAAAGAGAGTACGTTTCAATGCAAAAAAAAAAAAAAAAGAGATAATAATGATTTAAAAAAAATAGCGTATGCTGCAAAGCCTATGTCAGTAGATTGTAGCTTGGGCACTCAGATAGTAAATTCCAGCCTTATCTGTTGTTTTGTATTAGAGGAGGTTACATTTTGCCAAATCAAGAACTGGTTGTTATTACCTATTAAGCTGCAGAGAAGCACTCTATGATTTCAAAGTGTACTGTAATGCTAATGATGAGTGTGGTATAGGCAGACACTGAAGACAGTTGTCATTAGCTGGATTGGGTTTTGGGGTTGCATTTTTTTTTTTCCAGAATAGGAAGAGGAAAAATTTTCTATTAATATGAAAAGCTAAGCATTTTTGTGAGGACTATCCATAGAAATCCGTCCTTGTATTGCAACTGATGTCATGGTCTTTAAGGCTGTCTGATTCTTCTTCTGGTTGCAGGAGGAAAAGAGACTTTAATGATCCATTGAATTCTAAAAACCACAGAAGTGCTTGCCTTTTGATGGTGGAAATGAAGAAGAATTATATGCTGTGTATTAAAGCCATTGTCAAAAAAAATCCACAAAACTATGTGCAGTTCCCTTTGACAATCATTTAGTTCTGTGCCAGATTTTTTTTACATTATATTTTCTCAGCCAACCAAGCATTCAAAAAATATACTTAAGACAAGTTTGGTTTTATCTTGTTTTTATTTTCTCACCAGAATCAGACTGTACATTAGAGTGAAATATCATAAGGTGTAACAATTCAGATGTATTGTACTGGACATTGATGGTAATTTTGATCATTCTTTGGATAGTTATGTAAGATATCATAGGGAAATTTGCCAAGGAAATTACTGTTATCTGGTATCATGCAATCAGATATGCTCAAATTCCCTGTGTTTTTTTTTTCTCTCTCTCTAGCTTGCATTGCCCTGTAAGCTCCAATGTATCAATATTTTATTTCCTGTGACCAAGACACTCATTTATGAGCCCTCAATGTCTTGTTATGTTTGGTTTCATGTGCACAGGATGTTTGTTATTCATCACAAAAACCAGTGTATGATGTGAAGGGTATGACTCTTGTTGATGTAATTATGAAATTTGGTAGTGCAAATATGAGTGTGCATAGAAAACGTCTATAGAAAGGTCACCTGTACACCATGGTAAACGATGGAAGCGCCACTAGTATTTTATGATAGGAGAAAGTTTCAGAGGTATCAAGCAAGCACACGCTTTCTCTCTTTTGATAGACCAGATTGCAGAAGTACCAGGGTATACAAAACAAGGGTATCTGTTATTTGATATCTTGTCCTCATGCTTTGAGTTCTTATGCTGCTTTCCACTTGTTTAAAAAAAAAATGGAAGGGGAGAACAACCTGTAATGCATACAGTTACTTTTACAGTCACTGCTACCTCCATGAAATCATTTACCTGTGGTCCTTTAGTTTTCATCTGTAATCCAGGTAGCAGATAGGCCCTACTATTTGTGTGCAACAGAATAGTTTTGATTTCTTTTCTTTCGTTTATTTGTTTTGGCTTTATTTTTGACACTGCTGTGTGGACAAGCAATTGAAGAATTAAAAGAGTCACCACAATTCCTAACCAGGGCAAAATCCTAAATTGCAATATGAGTGCTGTTTTGCATCCAGTCACTCCTTAGCTAGTAGGCTTTTCAATACACATACTCTTTCTGGCTGTGTTTGCGTAAACTTTCACTATATATATCACAGTGGACGTAGAGCCTCTGTTTACACTTCACTTTGCTATGCAAGTAGAAATATACAGTGACTTGACTGAGTCATGTTCATTAAATTCACAAAATACAATTGTGTTGTTAGTTAATTTTAGTTCTTTTTTTCTAACTCCATTTAGTTCACTGCCATTTATGATGGGAGGGTTTGACATTTCCGTGTCTACCATTTTTTAACTCTTTGAGTATAGGCCTATGTCATTTTGTAACTCTATGGGGTAATTTCCATCTGCCCTTGGAGGTGGGTCAAACTTGACGCCACTGTTCCTCAGCAGACAGAGACTTGTCTTACAATTTAACAGGGTAGATAGTTAGAACCGTTTGAAATACACTTTTATTTTGAAGACTAGTATGTCTAGGCATAGATATGGACATATGTACTACTGGGCAGTACACTGTATCATATATTCACCGAGTGATTGCCTTGTACGGATATCTCAAGATCACTCACTGTGTCAAGGTAATAACATCTTAGGCGGTGATATTTTTCATGTTTGGTTGTTTTTTTTTTCTTGTTCGTTTTTTTTTTTTTCATACAAGCCGGCATCAAATCACTTTGCCCTAGCATAGCAATCCATTATGTATTTACTCTAAGAAATTCTCTTGTGGTTAGTATATGAAGAGCTCGTTTGCAAAAGGGGTTAGATCCATTTTTGATGAAAGGTTATTAGCATCACTGCACAGAATTCCAGTTGAGTTAGCTACAGTGAAAATTTCAACTGCAGACAACCATTTGAATAGAAATTATTGCAAAATTAGATTTAGATTTTCCATACACTTGTGTACAAATTCTCAGGCAAATAAACCAATTTTTCTCTGAAGTACTAAAAGTGGATCTAGCCCCTTTTGCAAATAAACTCTTTATATATTCTTTAAGTTAATAAACTGCTGCTACCACCCTGTGAGATTCAGATACAAGTTTGTGAGAGCCAATTGCCAAAGAAAACATGGGAGGTTTTTCCCCATTTGTAAAGCAAAGTATATGAATCCTTTATTGCAATCGAGTACTGCAGATATCATATTAGCAGCTGACTACTGTAGTAACCAATCAGCTGTGGGCATCTCAAGCTTGCTTTCATGTACACTGTGGATGCAGTCACTGTGGCAGAGTGGGTGTCGTGTTTCTGCAGCCATAGATTCTGCAAGTAAAAAGTTGCAGGCATATTGATTTAAAAAATGATAATGATAATGCTGTCTGAACATGGCCAAGGTTCACTTACAAAGAATGAACCCACATTCTTCAGAAAAATATGTGAGGATAACAGGAGAATAATCTGGAAAAGCTGAATAGGTGCAATAAGGATGAGTGCTTTATTATTCGCAGTGTTGTAATTGTTATCATTTTGGGAAAAAAAATAACTTGCCAGGATTTTTTTGCTTCTAACTGTAGTATTCCATGATGTGCTATATTGTTCCAAAGAAAAACAGCAGGATACCATTCTGCTCATGTGTGTCAGGTTCAATATTCAGTATCAATTCACCAGTAGTAATGGATACAATGTATATATATTTTTAGATGTTATGGAGCATAAAGCATTTGGTTGTGGTTTGTAGTTTGGAGACACTGCTCTCCTGCACAAGTCTCTACTACTGTAAAAGTGGTTTCTTTCGTGGTGGTTTTGTTTTCGCACTTTGAGGTTGAACCGCGAATTTAACATCATGCGAAAATGTTTTGAACTCGTCGCTTGTTACAACGCTATCATTACCGACCGCGAATTTAAACGCACGCGAAAAAGTCGGCACCGATGGAAACCGCGAAAGTTTCTGTACGTGAAAAAAACCACTTTTACAGTAGTTGCTTTTGCCCTGAAAATGCACTCTGTACAATAGGATTGGTAGTATTCGTATTCACGGAGGGGATCTAAAGCATAAGTAGAGTTCTCAATACATATTGACGGGAAGAATGGACACTTTGTCATCGCTTGTGTATTTTGTAAAGTAAATAGTAACAGTATTCAGTTTGCCCACCAAAGAAGTCCTATGGCAATTGTTGCACCATGTTTTATATTAAAATCAAGCTTATCAATGATTTGTTTTCTAGTTTTTGTTGTTGCCTTTAATACCCTTACTCTCCTTTCCTGATTTTCTTCATTCTACATACTCATTGTTGTTTGTTTGTTTGTCTTTTAAAGCCAGACAGCCAGAGTGAGCTGGATATCAAGAAATGGAAGGAAAAAAAAGAGGGGAAAAGAGGAGTGGGTCAAGCTTTTGTAAAATCATTCTTTGTGCCATGGGCAGGGTTGACTTATCAGAAAGTGTCTGGGCTTGAAGTGGACAGATACGTGTAGTAATTATTGCATAATTATGTGAGAATGTCGTGCCTTTTTAGAATTGTACAGATAGTTTATCAGGCAGACTGAAAATTGAGGTTGTTTGGCCCACGAAATTTTACCAGTTCTGACAAGATATAATTTTAAACATGCACATTTTTGTTTTTGTTTTGTTTGTTTTTGTTTGTTAAGGTGTTTTTGGGGGGTTTTTTCCAAGCTTTTTGTGTTCATAGATATTTGCCTGTTGACTTTGGATTTTGTTGTAGAAGGAACTGCAATGCATTGTATTAGTACTGGCAAACACTCATTGCCGCTGGAAATAGCCTGAGAAGTTTCTGTTTACAATATTTTAAAGATAATTCATGCATGATTGAAATAATTATTATGTGTATACAAACATGCAAAAAATATGAATATGGGCAATGAGGAATGATGTATTACCACATGTGACATATCAATATTGGATGAAAATTGTTAGTTTCAGTACAGACATTGATTTGAAATCTCTAAGCTGACATGATATTGAGACAATGCGATGCAAAGGGCAGAATTACTTAATCTGAGCATGATAAATGTTGTAACTCGCACTTGTACTATTGCATGAGCACTATTGATGTATGTATGAATTGATTCTTTTTTCATCATCTGCACAGTTTGTGTGCTTAAAGAAACTGCAGCTTAGCATTATTCCAAAGTCTCACTGCTGTATATTCATTTTATCAAAATTGTATGACAATCACCTATGCGTTATTGGATTTTGTTATTAGTGCATGTTCAATTTAAAACCAGAATATTAGATTTTATATTTGTAAAAAATGTGTACTTATGTTTTTTCACCCAAGCCTGTGTGATAAATGTCAGTGTGCACAAGTGTCCCGTTTGGCTTAAAAATATGCATGTGTATAACTGGCATCTGCATCTTGCTAGTTAAACCTGGACAAAACGTTCCTGCAGTAGCATTACAGGGGAGTAAGATTAACATGTGCCAATGTCTGGTTTTCTGTGGAATGAACTTGTATCCTTCTGGTACTCAAATGACCAGTTTACTGGTGTTTCGGAATGCATGTACATTTTCTGTCAGAGGACTTAAGAACAAGTTATTCTACCAATCTGTGTATACACATTGCACCGCAGTACTGCTACTAGGAATCCAGTTTGAATGCATTGCATGTTGCTGTGTCGGGCAAGTCTCTCGTTGTCAGGAACAATCTGGGCTAGAAAGGTATGCATAAAATTTCAGTGTATTAGGAAGTTAGTCTATTGCTATTATATCATAATGTTGCACGCTGCTCTGCCATACCACTTTAATACCTTGTTGTGTCACGTGGCAGTCATTAAGGGCTTTTTGATTGTATGTAAGTGGACTTGTAGTTCTTTGGTGGTTGCTGTCCACCTTGTTTGAACCCATTTTGATTCTGGCTTTGCGTTACAAACACCACAACGTCGTGACACCACCCTCAGATTAGTGAATTGGACACTCAGTGACATCATCCGATCTTCATAGAGTCAAGGCCGACATGAAACCATCCACAGACCCATTCTTTGTTATGGCAGCAGACATGCAAGAGAACAAGCATGTGTTGTCTCTGCAAATTGCCCTATCCTGCACAGTCCAATCTGAGAATATGCAAATCAAAAAGCCATTGTTACATAATATTGTGTGGAAAGTGTTACTTTTGGGGGAACTTTTCTTCTCAATTATGACTATAAGTTATAACGTACACTACCAGAAGAAGACAAGCAAATAAACAACAACTTTACAAAGGGTATTGTTGCAGATTGATGCCATATTTTGTGAGGATGACCTCTGTGAATGTATTCATGTTATATGACAGAGACATTTATGAAACCTGTTGTCATGGAAACCTGTTGACATGGAAACCTGTCGATGCGTTGATGCAGAGGGCTGTCAAAATGATTATTAGCAGTATTATGATTATTGGCAAAGTTTCCTCTTCTTCTGTTGTTCCATTTAAGGTTTAATTTATCGTTCAATTGTTCCACATCCACTTGATGAGAAGCAGTATTTGTCAGTGCAGCTGTTAATTTAAAGAAAAATGGAAGTGTTTTGATGTATTATATTGTAGCAGCGTAGCATGATTAGGTTTAGTGTTTCATCTGTTAGCTTTATGTCTTTAATCAATGCACAATTTCAAAAATGCAGCTATTGTGGTATGTTAGAGTTAACTGTGTGTAATTTTGCAATAGGCCTATGTGTGATTGAAAAACAAAATGTTAAGAAATCTGTGATTATGCTTGGCAATGCTTGCTCTACAAGTTAGAATTTGGCCCCAAAGCTAGCATTGTTACGCTGGAGCGTATGTTTAAGAGTTTGTCACATCTGTTAAGTTGCGATGTGTGGATTTGTTAAAGAGAAGTAATGAATAGCAAGTGTTAATTGTTTTCTTGCTTATCTTTGTGTTTGAAGTATGAGATCCTGTGACTTAATCAGAAGTTTCCTCCTGGGAGTCCATGCAAAGACTTGAACATGACTGTGATTCCCAGGAGCAGAGCTGCCAACTAGTACTGATTTTCAGTAATTTCTACTGAAATTGGAGAAGAATACCGAAGGTTACAAGCAATATGGAATTGCTGATTTTAGACATCATTGTCTGTGATATATTCTATTACACTGTTTTAAAGATTACTGATTTTCAATCAAAAAAAGGTGCAAATTACTGATTTTCAGCCATCAAAGTACTGAAAGGCATTTACAAATGCTGGCAACTCTGCAGTAGCATGGGGACACATTTGTCAGATTTGAAGACCGATAAATTGTGTGAAGAAGCTAATTGCAAATGAGTGTTATTACTGATTTATGTTACTGGCTTGCTAATGACTTGTACTAACATGCAAAGTGCTTTGAATGCAGTAGAGCAAAGTTTGACACATTTCTTTTTTAAACAAGGAAAGTTTGTGAGAAGTTCTACTTTTAAATGAATAGGAATGATCAAAATAGAGACATGTGATTTTATTGTATAAATTAAATGATTATATTTGAAATGACAAGACAATTGCTTAACACATATTGTTTTATTGAGCTGTCTGCACGTGTGAACTCCCTTAATCCCCTTCCCATCCTCACATTATGCACATCATCATTAATGTGGAAGAGAAAAGAACATACAAAGAGTTTGAATACAAAACATATCAGTGCCTTTTTCATTCTTTTTTTTTTCTAATTTAAGTTATCAGGTTAAAGAAAAATCAAATCTTTTCAGTGATACTGCATTCATTACCTGTGCATGCAACAAGAAATATTTGGTCATTTAAGTCATCACATATGTTTAACTATTTTCCCTGTATTTTTCAGCAGATTGAAACTCAAATATCTCAAATTGGTATAGATGATATTTTTATTTTTTTTTGCGTTGAAACAACTTATGTTGTTTTATATACCTCAAGAGAGAGTGAATAGCCCAGGTGTAACTAAAATAGAAAACTTGACAAAAATGTGTGAAATATTACTTTAATTTCTATATCCATCCATGACTGTATGCAGGAGAAGACATAGCATTGTGTAGTAAGCTAGAAATAGACAAAATCTTGACTTCACACAAAATTCTACACCATGTTACAAGTAGACTGTAATGAATAGAGTGAGCTCAGATGAACAGGGTAATTGTATCAGACCTAAAATGAGAAAGTTATGGGGTGTTAAATTTTGTCATGTTTTCACGAATTAACGATGGCATTCACAGCCACACATATAGATCAAAATAGGCGATATGTCACCTTCGAACTCTCCCATTATGGTGTAACACTAAAATATTATGATAAAATCATATTTCTAAAGTAGGCAGTTATATCCCCTCCAATGAATCAACATTTTTTTTTTTTATAAATGCAAGACTACAAAGATTTTTTTGTGAAGGACACAACTTCCCCTTGTTTTTTTTAATTTTATTTCATGTCCAAAAAGAAAAAAAAACATAGGTACAAGGTGGTAATGTCATCAGCTCCAATTTGCATGCTGTGGTTAATGCTCAGGGGCCATGGAACGTTTTTCAGGGTGGGGGGGGGGGGGGGGGGAGGACAGTCGAGGTCAATGGAACCCCCTCCCGGAACCTTTGGAAATTCACAGGTGTCAGATTGATGTGACTGTTCTTCATAACATGCCATAACTTTCTTGTAGGTCCAATTTTGATGAAAACTCTACCATCGCTGTTTGATTTTATACCTTTTTAAAAAGAAATAAAAAAGGTTCACTTGCTTGAAGATGGTGTAGAATTGCACAACTTTAAAAGTGGAAGGCAGATCTCTATTTACTTTGAAAACAGAAGGAAGTGTTGAAAGAAGCAGATCTGAAAGTGTCGTGACAAGTGGACATGCAATGAGAAAGTTTTAAATGTTTTCATCATGAAACAGTGTGGCATTGGTCACTTACCGAAACCATTTCCCTGGGCTTCCGGACATTTGATATCTGGGGTCCTTATCATGCTCTCTTCTGCCACAGTATATGAAGAGTTTGTTCGCAAAAACCGATAAGTCCATTTTTGAAGATTTTGAAGTACAGTCTCTAGCTGTCATAAAGTACAAAATAATATCTTTTAAATGATATATTGGTCACTACATATAAAGGTACATTTTTGAAGTTATGGTCAAAAGAAGCAAAAATTTTCTTATTATTCTCTTTATTTTCCTTGACCTTTAATCGTTGGCAAATATGGACTTATTGGTTTTTGCGAACAAACTCTTCATATGAACCTTTAGTGTTAGAACCACATCAGTCACATTTGAAATTAGAGCATTGCTTTCATTTTTTTTTTGTATAGTATTTCCTGGTGTTTTTGTAGAGTCTTGAGGCTATTTTTTAGTTTTCTCCGGACAAAGTATGCAAGTAATTTCTTGGGCTGCTTCATAATTAGCCAATAGAAAATAAACGGTACTTAACTTATTTTGATGAATTCATGTGTGTCTATCTAATACACTAGAAGTTTAATTCCTATCCATGCAGATTTCAATTCCTGATGATAATCAAGGCTAACAATTAATGGCTGAATGTTACTTTGAAATGACAAGCGTATGGCTGACTCGCCGACACACACATATATTAATTGCTCACAAACACACATAATCAACTGATGTACAGTATATATAGGTAGACCAAAACACACATATACTCTTGATTTTCTGCGCATCTTGGAATATTGCATACAGCTTTATCTGTTAGCTACATTATATAGATATTTGTTTTGTTTGTATGTTTTCAAGTGCACTATCAAAGCTAATGAATATATGTATTAATATATATATATATATATATATATATATATATATATATTATATATTACATATATATATATATATATATATTACATATATTTATCACATCCAAAGAAACAAATTGGCAATGCATTTTTGGCCAATAAAGTACATATTCATTAGTTTATTCGAGCCCAATAAACTTATGAATATATACACTTTACTTCTTTGTGGAGCCAATAATACTTGAAATCCCAACACGCTTATATATACCTATACATTATTATGTGTTGTATCTTTGCAAGTCTGTCTAAAATAAGGTTATTTTTTGCCTTTGTGCCTAAGTTGCCTTAGTTTGTGTTTATTAATTGCCAAGATGAGAACACTGATTTGAACACTTGAAAGTCTGAAATAGGCATGTGTCATTCTGATTTTCATGCTCGATTGTCAACCTGCATGCATGAACAACGTATGGGATGAACATACACAGACACAAAATCTCTATGACTTTCATCTTTATATTTTGTTAACCCCAAATCATACGATCACTTCAGGTTGAGCTTATTTGTCATTCGACGTTCAACTTTGAACTCTCTGGACCATTGTCAAGCCGGCCAAGTACAGTTTGTATTCTTGATACAACAACTATTTCCATACCAAACACTTCTTGTTTTTGTTGTTGTTGCTGTCGTTTTGTGGGAGAAGAAACGAAGGCGTCGCGTCGATTCGAAGTCACTTTCGTGAAAGCACAGGCATGCGTGCGCGCGGGAATTAGCGGTAGCTACACGTCATAATCTGTTTTGTAGTACCGTACCGTAAAAATGTAACCTCCTTGAATATCCTGTAATTCGTAGTAGTATCGATGATCACCTTGCGTGCACGACCAGGCACAACGCACTCTACTGAAATAACTGAGACGAAACGCAGCTCAATTAATGAGGGAATTGTTATTGAAGCTGCTATGTGCACGACTTCCTGCATGGTGAGACTGTCGTTTGTATGCGTGTATAAGTTTGCATTCTTCAGGCTAGCCTGCGCCTGGCAATTATGAAATTGGCAGGGCTGCAGCAATTGAATTGGGTGTCAGGTGTGGGTGCGCCGCGCCGCTGGCCTCCCGCTAGCGCTGGCGCGCTGCCCGACTAAGGGCCAAGGCACTGGCCTGCCTGCCTGGCAAATGAATGGCAACTGATGACATGGCTCTAGCTGCCATCACCCGGGGGGTGTTTCACGAAGTCGAACTTAAATTAATTTAAGATTGACTAAAAATTATGGTATGCCACTGGTTTCCCTGTTCAATTTCATCAGGCTAATCATCACCCACTTCAAATTATCAGTAGACTACGTCTACCGGTAATGTTTACAGAATAATTTCATTGTTAACATGAAAAAGTCTCCAAAATCTTAATTCTTGTAGAAAGTTGGGCAACATTGCCATTGAAGACACATATAGCATAGATTTACCATAATTTTTAGTCAATCTTAAATTTATAAGTTTGACTTAAAATCTTTGTGAAACACCCTCCAGATGTTTTTCGTGCAGCATGCAGCGTTGCTCTCTGCCAGCAGTCGAAAAAAAGTGCTGCTCAGCTGATGATCTTTTTCATGAAAGTTACTTGTATATCATCAGGAACCTGCTATCTTGCATTTTTAGATTTAGAACTGATCTAGAATGTATCTATACTTTGAATTCATGCACAACCCTGTCGTTGATGAATGCGCATGGCAGATGCAAAGCACGGCGCCTGGTCGGGCGGGCAAGAAGGGTTCCACTTCCACTAGCTCTATGTAACGAGTGCATGATTGCCATAACGTGTTTGTCACAAAGAGAGAGTGATTTTTTGTTGTTGTTTTTGTTGTGACTTAGTTCAATTCAATTGTATTATTTGTGCTTGTGATGAGAAAGGAAAAAAATAGATTTAGAAGTTGCGTTGACCACTGCACTGCATAATTGTGTGGACTGTGTTAACAATAAAAATATCATCTCTAACTCTAAGACTCTAAGAGGGTTGTCCAATTGCAATTCTACTAAACCGAGTTAGACTCTAGATTCTAACAAAGTATAAATGTCTAGGCCTGCCTGAAAGCTTTCCATTCAACATTCGATGACATGTCAAAAGACTTTGTGCAATAGTTTCCCTCATTGTCCACAACGATGGCCAGAGTTTGCTAACGAGTTTAACTTAGTTAGGATCTGGTCTACAGTACATGTGTAGTATTTATAGAAATTCTAGACGTCTGACTCCTCATGTAAGATGTAGGAATCACTTCTGCTACTCGTGCCAGCAAAGCCTAGAGACATATCTATCAATATATGTGAGCAGTTATTGTCTGAAGCTAATCACTGTGCACAAGCTGATGATGAGCATGTTGGTCTTTTTTCTTTCAAAGCAAGATTGTGATGGGTTCTGGCATTTAAATGTATTTGATATATTAAAGCTAATATTTACCGGTAGAACCCTGTTAAGTAGGCCTAATATAACTAATTACAGCTGGGCCTCAATGATGCTAAAGGTGTAGAACTTGTATTTAAGTTGACGTTGTACTACCAGGTAATGTTGCTTTTTGTCCGTAGTTAATGTACTTCTAGCCCGACCAGGGCCCTGTTTTATGAAGAGTTAGAATTAATGATATAGTTGATTTCAACTGTAAGTCTAGGGCAGCTTGTGTGGTAAGAAAATTTAAAATCGATTTTATCTTTTGATAAAACGGGGTCCTGATGCTGTGCGACTTCTGTACAGCGACAGGGCTGTGTGTACTTCAAACAGTATCCTGCTTCACCCACTCAAAGATGGGTGCTCTTGAGTCTTATGACGTTTTACACGTACCAGTACATCCTGCAAGTGTTTCATAAAAGCATTTATTGACATTTAAGTTAAGTCTTATACATAAATGTATTGTAATGTGTATTTATTTTTGAAATATGGTTCTATTCAATCTTTAGCATCTGTGAAAAGACCTAGGCTCTATAAAATACCATGCTGTAGTTCTTAATAGAGGGGCTTGATTCGTCGAATTTTAAAATGAGATCTACATGTACCGGTACCATTCCTCATTACACAGGTTTAGAAGCTGACGGAACTCTACAAGCACCATGGACGTTGTTTCCCTCATCAAAAGCTCCACGCTGGTCCACATCTGGCTGATGAGTACATTGCTGATCAGCGCCCTCATTGTTACGAGCTGCCAGTGCCTCACCCTCTTTCTGTGGCCTTTCAGCAAGAGACTGTATCGTGATGCCAACGGACTCATCATGAACATGCTATGGCTAGGTAACTTTTGTTTTTAGTCGTCAGACAGTTATCTCTTCACTACCATTGTTGTATTTTAAAAAGAGAATATTAGTGTCATCTCCTACCAAGCCTGTTGTACAAAGAGCATACTCTTTGTCATTTAACCAAGAGATAGCTCATCATGAAATTCTCATATGTCTTTAAAGGACAAGTTCACCTTCATAAACATAAGGATTGAGAGAATGTAGCAATATTAGTAGAACACATCATTGAAAGTTTGAGGAAAATCGGACAATCCGTTCAAAAGTTATGAATTTTTGAAGTTTTTGTGCAGTAACCGCTGGATGAGAAGACTACTGCAGTGTGTGAAAAACTTAGATGTCACATGCGTACAACAATATAAGGAAAATATAAAGAGAATTTCACAAAATTTCATCTTATGAAAAAAGTACACATTCCCCCGACTCGTTACCGACAAATGTTATGGGTAATATTATTCCCCCTGCCTTTAGAAAGAGGCAAGTCAAGTGCTCTTTTATTATGCGAAAAAAGTGAAAATATGTTGAATTTTCTTTATATTTTCTTTATACTGTTGTACGCATATGACTCACAAGCTGTAGTAGTCTCCTCATCCAGCGGTTCCAAAACAGAAATTTTAAAAATTCATAACTTTTGCATCGATTGTCCAATTTTCCTCAAACTTTCACTGATGTGTTCTACTAATATTGTTGCATTCTCTCAATCCTTATGTTTATGAAGGTGAACTTGTCCTTTAAGTATACTGTAAAAGCGAATATTTTCACGTGAGTAATTTTTCATGTTCTGCCGAGAAAGATCAATTTTGCATGTTTTTGATTCTGCTGAATCAAGACATCACAAGGTGGTACACACAACAAGGAAAATATTTGTATGCTTTTGTTTTTGCATTGGTTTCTGGTCGCACAAAATGTGTGAAAATTTCCACACCACAAACAGTTTCCAATTTCACAATCATTGCATTTCTGTTTTGGTAATCATTGTAGATGCTTTACTTGTTCAGTCTGTTGCACTGAATTTGTCAGTCTTTAGAAAATACAATTGGTACAATACCTGACACATGACTCCAAGAGAAAAATGATGATTGAAAGTAGTCGATTTTTATTTTGCTAATATCTCTTGTTGCTGTCCTTATTGCATTTAGACTGCTTAAGTTAAAGTTTGTTTCAGCCATTTTTGTGTCATAAATTCCTCCTTGCTATATAGATGCATACATTGGGTCATATCTTGATTTAAGGTTTGATGGGCAAAACTGTCCTTGCCACATAATTGAATTTGTCCAAGAAGAATGTAAGAGAAATGTGATTTCTTTTAATGTTGTGCTATCATGAGCTCATAATGAGTGATGTCAGCATATCATTGATCTTTTTAGAACTAGTATGGCTGATTGACAGCTGGTCGGGGTCAGAGGTCATTCTGCATATGACAGAGGAAGAGATGAGGCTCCTGGGAAATGAACATTGTCTTCTGATCTTCAACCATCGTCAGGACGTGGACTGGCTGGTCACCTGGCAAATTGCAGAAAAGTTCAAAGTTCTGAGAGTATGGAGATTTTCTTCTCAATGTTTCCCCCCCCCCCCCTATCACCATTTCCATGCCATCATCATCATCTAAGTCATCATCACCATCACCATCACCATTACCATCATCACTTTTACCACCACCATTAGCATTACTATCATCGTCACCACCACCACCATCACCACCACTATGATTACTATAACGATATTGCACCACACCCTCCACCATCACCCTCACCATCACCATTACCATCGTCACTACCACCACCATCAACATTACCATCATCACCACCACCACCACAATTACTACATATAACTACATTGTACATGACTACTACCACCATCACCCTCACCATCACCACTACCACTACCACCACCATTACCACCGCCACCACCATCACCACTACCACCACCATCACCATCACCATCACTACCACTATTACCATCACTATCACCATCAGTACCACCATCACAATTACCATCATCATCCAATGGCCAGCATTACCAAAGTATGATCACTTTTTGCACTGCATCATCATCATCAGCACCATCATCATCACTTTAAACATGCTCTTCACCAGCAATACATCCAGTACCGCTGATATCACCATGGCAACACCACTTGTGTGAGCCATACAAATCACAGCAAATTACTGTCACCACCTACCTCCATTGGCACACGGCATGATTTGCATCCCGGTATAGCTTCCTTAGAGCTGCAATTGGAATTACTGCAACAAGTGACAAGTGACAAGTAACAAGAAACTACTGTCATCATTATTATCATCATCATCATCATCATCATCAATATTTAATGCCGCTGCTGTTGTCATCACCATCTTTATTATCATTAGCATCCTCTTTCCCATCACTCACCACCACTGTCTCTTCCATATCATCCTCACCACCAATGTTTACTAAACTTGTCTGTTTCACCAGTTGAAACATGTGTATCATTGTTGATGCTATGTGACTTTAATTCTAATTTTCATCTTCATAAGACTTGTTGATAAAGCTTCAAAAAAAAAAAAGAATTGTAGTAATGTATCATTTGTCACTTTACATTGATGTTATCATTGACAGATGCTTTGATCCTTGGGCAAAAGCCAGAAATTGATATGGAAGTATCACAAATCCTGGGTGTATTTGGACGCATTGATTGTGGTTTGCCAGTCATATTATATCCATTTATGATGTCTGAAAATACTGAAAGGCAAATTCACTGCGACATTAGTAAGCTGACTGCAGTGCTTGAAATACCCATCAGCCATCGGCAATTTGCTGCCGAGTCCCTCTTATTGGCCAGAATGCCTCTTTTAAAATCAAACCGTTCACAGCCACAATATTTTGTTATTCACTTGTGCCGCTTCTAGTGGATTTGTGCCCCCTTAAAAAAGTGGCTTTTACTCAAATTTGATGAAATTCGAGACCTGTGACTGAATGAATTTGTGCTGTATAGAGTAACAGTATTGATGTAGGATACCTATGCATAGTATTACAATCAACATGTGAAGCTTTTGTGATGCGTTCTGCTATGCCTTGACGCCAAAGTTGTCCTGCCTTGTCCGTCTCACACATACAGGGTGCCAAGAGTGTGATGAAGAATGAGCTGAAGTACGTGCCTTTCTTTGGCTGGTCCTTCTACCTCACCGAGCAACTGTTTGTCAGCCGCGACTACGCCAAGGACAAGACGAGCCTCATGAAACACTTTAAGAACATTACAACATTCCACCACCCATGCGTCGTAAGTTATTGATCTTATTATCCATACATTATTTTGGCAAGCTCTCACATCTTACTGTTTGTCTGTCTTTTTGTTTGTTTGTATTTGTTTGTTTGTTTGTTTGTATGAAAATAGTCACTTTTTAGTAGTCTGTAATAGCTTATGAAACATCAGTTCACATACTCACCCACTTCCAAGCTTTAATTGGCAGTTAAAGGTAAACATCAGGGCCCCATTTCATAAAAGGTTGATACGATGACAACTCTTGCTGGAATGGCAATTGTCATGGTAACAACAAGAATCCAGCTTCCTGATTGGCTGTTGCTATTGGAAGTTGCCATTCCAGCAAGAGTTGCCATCCTACCATCTTTTATGAAACAGGGCCCAGAAGAGCTATCTATTGTTGAAACTGCTTGCCAATATGGAAAGAAAAAGTCTGAGTGTATTTGTGTCAGCTTTTTTCCGACCCCCTGAATCAAAAGGAAAAGAAAAACCAGACATGATCATATCGATTTGTCCAGAGCAGATACCTAAGTGTCTGCATGTTTCCAGTTGAATTCCACTTACTGTGTAAATCTGGGTTGCACTCAAGCACCATATAGAGTTTTGAATGCTGTCTGCTTTCATCAGGTATTTTACCAGAACATACCAGTGAATGGTTGTCGAACCAATTTTATAGGGCTCAAGTGAGTACAGTGTGTCAATATGACCTGTCTGTTTCCTGTTTTTTCAAAAGTTTGATAGCCCCCAGAATGAGCTGTGAACAGCTGAAAGTCATTTTCACAAGCTTACAAGCTGCTGGTTAATATGAATCGGCTTTTTTAATTCAAGCAATTAAGCGACCCAAAGAAAGAGGGTTGTTATATTGCCGCAGAGTATTTTCAGGGAATTTTGGTTGTATATATAAAACAAAAAAGAGACAATCTCGTAAATTTTACCGGTATGAATTTTATGTGCTTGGTATGGAATAGCAGACAATGTGGTAGCATGACTAACTCAGTCCTACATTATGTTTACTGTTCCTAATATGTACATTCTCTCTACATCCTTACAATTTACTGTTTACATTGTACTACAATCAGATTGCACTGCATTGCTTAAGTCACTTTTCCTTCTTCTCATCACAATGATGCTTGCCTGAATCTCATATACATTTGTGACCCTGCACCTCAAAACAAACAAAAAGTCGCCAGACATGAATTTTTAATTAAGACCATATTCTGAAAGAGCAGACTTTAAGCTTTAAAATGATGTATAACTCAAATCAAATGGACTCTCCTAACCTATCTAAATATGGGAAAGAAAACACAAACTCAGGAAAAATGTGAACTGAGAAAAGAGGCTCTGAAGTACAGTGTCTATTCAAGCGCTTAATCTTTACCAAACCGTGCTGGCTGTGCGATGAATAGGACAAAAAAACAGGAAGTAAACCACCAGAGTAACAACAATGAAGAGATTATCAAATTAAACTGAAATTAAGCATGCCTCATTAACACATTCTGTCCATAATTAATGCCAACTTTCAAAGCAGTAGCACTATCCTTTCAAAAGTTATTAGAGTTGAAAGTGAAGAGTATGGACAAGGTTTTTCAGAAATGAAAATGGGATTCTAAAGACACACCTAATCACGCTATTCTACCAAAAATGTTCGAGATAAACTGCTGAAAAAACACACTTTCCTGCCCGTTTTATGATACCAAATTTGAGCATAATGTAAAAGAAGACCCGCTCTTTCAGAAAATATGAAAAAGTCAAGTTCGGCTAGGTTGAGCCATTTCACTTATTTTCAGTCCTCACGCAAAATCAGTGTGTGCGACTTTATGTTCGTTTTGAGGTGCACGGTCACATTTAAACACAGACACCCCCATAACTGTTAAGTAGTAAAGTATGTACAATCCAGCTACCAGTATACAATCTGCATCCACACTTGAATGTTATCTTCTATGATCGCTTTGTATGCAATGCATGAGGGCATTGGTGTTCACAGGTCATTTTTTTTTCCTTTGTTCTGTCATTTCAATATATGAGTGACATTGTATAGTACTTCATTCCTTTGATATCAGCCAGAGGGCCCAAATGCTATTCAAGCATGGCGAAAAAAGAAAGAAAAAAGTACACTGTACTGCTGATTCGCATTAGGAAAAAAATATGAAAACTAATCAGTAGTATTTTCCAAGAAACGCATGGGAATGACAAAATTGAGAGATTATTTATGACAGATGGTGTATCGACGGTTCCACAGAAGTCATAATGTTAGCTGCTTTGATTAATTTTCTCTGAGTGTTGATTTTGATGCCTGATTACCACACAGACATAGTGCCGGTTGTGATTGCAGATTTCATCTGTATGCAAAGACTAGCCAAATTTGGGGGAGGAGGTCAAAAATTTCTGGATAGTAACAGCATAGTTTCACCCTTCTGTATGCTTAAGTATATCCCCCTTCATTTGAATATCATAGTATGGCCCAGTTGGCAAAGTTCAACAATTACTGAAATTGGGCCACCACTATCTTAAACGGTGTCTTTGACAAAAGTAATAGCCGTAACCTACTTATTTACAATGCATCGGTGTATGTACTCCTTATTGTAGCATATATGGCTATATCCTGCTTTAGTTGATAGATATCTGCAGTACAAATATGGACCTTGTTCTCCAGCTGAGTTTTCCTATTTAAAAGTGATTTGATAAGACCCCCTCCGAGCAGGATTGAAATCGAGACTGATATAATTGAATTTCATTCATATCAGAGGATTTCAAAATTTTAGTCTTGACATTTCAGACCTGAATAACTGCAGGTACATGTAGCTGCAGGTCCTGATCATGTGTATGACAGGACATATTTCAGAGTCATCAACAGTAGGTTTCTTTTCTATGCATGATGTGATACATAGGTAGAATGCAGGCAGACTCCATCATTACCACAGCATTCCAGTTGCTTATCCAACTCAAACTCCTAATGCTATATTATGAAGCATTGAATGCAATCAAAATTACTGGCATAGACACACACACAAACAAAATGGCAAGTCTGGCACTTAGACAGGGAAAAAAAATGGTAAGATACAGTATGTGTATTGTTTGACATTGAATAAGAGGCTATGATGCCATTGCAGACTGATAAAACCTTTGTACATTTTGTATTAGGAAGGCAACTGGGGATACTTTGGTATACGTGTATGTCATTGCCGTGTTTTGATCCCTTTTTTAATGTTATTCTAATACCTAATCTCACCCATAGAAATATACAAGGGACATGTATGTTATGTATCAAATACTGCAATATATTGTTACTTTCCACTTTGCAACTGTAACAACATTTTCATTGTTTAGAGGGGCTGTTGCGCACACTTTGTTAGAGTGCTATATTTATGCCAAAGGGTGCAACATGCAGGAAAAACAAAATTGAACAAGAACAAGGAGATGAAATACAAGCTTTTTCACTGAACTTTGTCTCTTAAACAATGAATAGAATATAAATATGTGTGTAAAATGGTCTAAAAAAAAAAACATACCGTGCAGCAAGTGTACTGCTGGCAAGCTTTAGGTGGTGGATTTGTATTGGTGACCCTTTTCTGACTGCTTCTCGTATTTAATGCATACTCTAGGCATGCCTTTCCAAGTACCAGCAAATATCACATCTTAATTTCAACTACCCTGCTATTCAAAGTGCAGGGTGGTTGTCATTTTTTTGTGCGTAAATGGAAACAACAATTGATTTTAAGAAGCATGATGTTGTAATGCAAAGAATTTTTATGATTGTTGCACAAGAAACAAGGAAAAAAAGAAGGAGGAAACTATTGTAATCATACAAATAGAGCTTTTTCACAACAATGGGCCTGCTATGCATTCATCTCCCAGAGTGAACGAAAAAAAAATGTTACATTTCTTTTTTCCATTACCATTAATAAGATTCTCTATTCGATCTGTATTCACCTAGTGAAAAAGTAGAATCTTATTCACGACAGAGAGTAACTGTGTAAGTAAAATCCCTGTAGGCCCTAGCTACACTTTCTGCAAAACAAAACAAAACAGAAATGAATCCCGGCATTCTTTCTCTAAAAACTCTAAAAGCAAACATCTATTTGAACTGAAATAGTACAGTGACAGATGATGGGCGAAAAAGAACTCAGAACTGAGTCCTTTGGTGTAATCTGATTGGTTTTGTAGAAGTTGCAAAATTTTGAATCATGGTGATAGATCTATCTAGGGTGACTTCAACAGGCTTTACTGTATTTCAGATCAGCTACATGACTGATTCACTACTCGTGAAGAAGTCCTTCTATTTGCAAAATGAAATATATTTGATTGAACATAGAAGTAAAAAAAATTATATGTATACAGTGGATATTTGCCAGATATTAATACAATGTAGGTATAACACTAAATTGCACTTTTTTTATGGCAAAGAATTTCTTTATTTTGCAAAATGATCGTTTGTATATTTGTGTTTGGATACACTACACAGATCTACAACAATTCAGTGAACATTTTAATGTGCTCTCAGATTGGCATGTTAGGTGATGGAATGTTTTTAAACAAAGAAACACTTAATATTAAACTGAGATTCACTCAACATTTCAAGGACAAGGCTTGCCATAGTACTGGCTCCATTAGAGTAGGGCCACTGATTTTTTGTTGTTGTTGTTTCATGTTTCATCTACATTTTTATGTGCATTTCTTTTTCCTTTTTTTTTGCTGGCAAATAAGGAAACTGTTCTTTTTGCAAACAAAAGTGTTTTGATTGAATGGTATGTAAGTCTTTGAGATATGGTGGGTGCACAGTGAACAAAGCGTCTTTTGTGCATTCTGGTAGTTGTTCTCTCTCACTTTTTTTGTATAGTTTTTTTTTTTTTTTAGTTTTTGCTAATCTGTGAAGTGTGTAAAATAGTGCAGACAATGTACAATTGCACACACTTGAACTTCAGTCTGTACCAGGAGTCTCTAGAAGTTCTAAACAGAAGGTGTACATTGTATATGTGACTGTGTATCACAAAACTGACATAAAGTTGCACACCCTGATTTTACGTGAGGATTCAGAACAGGCGAAGCACATCAATCTAGTCAATCTTGAGTTTTTTACACTTTCTGAAAGAGTAACCTTCTGCATAATTCTACAGCTTTGGATCATAAAACAAGTTAAAATTGAGTATTAAGCAGTATTTTCTAGAACACATTTTGCTTGTAGAACAGAGTGGTTAAGCATATCATAGAGGCCCCTTTTAATTCCTTAATAATCCTTAACACTCTTCATGTTCAACTCTAAGTATCTTTTGACAGGATGATGGTAAGCTTTCAAAGTGGGTACTAGTCATGGATAGAATGTCTTAATAGAGCATGCCTAATTTCAGCTTAATCTGATAATTCGTCATTGTTGTTGATATGGTGTTTTACATCCTGTTATTTGTCTCATTCATTGCACAGCTAGCATGGCTTGGTAGGATTAAGTGCTTGAATAGACACTATACTTCAAAGCCTCTTTTCTCAGGACACACTTTTTCAGAGGATGGCTTTCTTTTCAATATTTAGATAGGTTAGGAGAGTCCATTTGAATTGAGTTATACATCATTTTATTGCTGAAAGTCTGTTTTTTCATAATCTGCCCTTAACCAAAAATCCATGTGTGGCGACTTCTTTTTTGGTTTTGTGAAGCAGGGTCACACATTATGTACACTTTGTACTTGCATAGACTGACACACCAAGTCACACTTGCGCTGATGACCACTTGTGCAGCTCAAATATCAGATCTGCTTGTCAGTCAAATATCAGACATGTTTGACAAGTGTTTTGTTTATGTACTAGGTAATATTTCAGCTAGCTCATCAAGCAAACTTTCATCCACCTTCAGTTTCTTTTTACAGTGAAGTTTCATATGATGTTTTGTTTCTCAAGGATTTTTTTTTCCCCTTTGACCTCTTTTCCTTTTCTACACCAATTCATACCCAGTGCATCAGAAGTAGTAGTTCTATAAACAGTGAACATTGATTCAGTTTTGTGAATCACTAGAGTTGTACTGTAGCCTTTGTATGTGAATATACTACATGTAGATAAATGAAATGTTGAAAGATGATGCTCAGGGTAAATTGTATTTATTAGGTGATACGCTATCAGCGTATCACCTATTGTGATTGTCAAAATCTCTCTTTATTTTTTTTTATTCTTCTTTCTTTCTGGACAATTTTGTGTCGTCAATATCTCAAGAATGACATTACGAAATAACATGACATTTTCAGTCAACATGTCTCATGACAAAATCTAGCCACAATAGGGTTTTCATGACAGTAACATATCTAAGACGTCATCTAGGCGCCATTTTGTGATTTTCGGACCTTGTCAAATGATCGATCATAACTTCATAACTAGATGTCATTTCTGTATCATTTTCGGTGGACATGAAGTTCAGGTCACGCTCTATCTTACTTTTTAACGCTAGTTACACAGGTCATCATTACGCGCGCGTAAGCGCGCGTCAAAATTTTAAAAGGCTCAAAACGACTTCCCAATGGGAAATCTCGAAGTTCCAGACAATTTTAAGCGTTTCGAACATTTTCTCGCGTGCGCGTCCGTCCGCGCAATTTCGCGCGCAGAGCCCGTAAGCAACATGAAAATGCAATTTTTTTGACTGATTTGGATTCCTGATACTTTGAGTAACAATATCCATTGATTTCCGATCGATTTCGACCTATAACAAAGGAATGCACTGGCGTCAAAGTTGAAATTCCGCGTGCGCGTCTTTCTGCAAATGTAGTGAAAAAACATGTCTTTGTTTATTTCGCCATAGCTCTTTAAATCGTCCGTTGACTCTATATTTCTATTGCATATTACAAAAGTATATGAATTGTAGATAACATTCCAAGTATCAATATTGCCAGGAAAACGCGATGACGTCATCATATCGTCATTTTAAATAAAAAAAGTGGAATTGATTTTTTTTGAGGTACTGTTTCTGACATTCATTTGCTCGTATCTCTGTTGTTTAAGCTCAATATTACCCCAAATTCAGATATGTTGCACTTTGAACATTTGCCTTTCAAGTCCATGTGATGGTTTTGAAATATGATGACGTCATCATACTAGAAATTGTGATTAAAGGTAAAGACTCAAAATCAGACAAGTTTACGTGTTATGTCTATGGGAGGTGATTTTTTTTAAACCATGCATTGACTTGACAACGTTTAAGCACCTTTACCTCATCTGATTTTACTCCATTTCCTCTGAAACATAAATATGTTGTAGCTGAGACAATAAGCTTTAGTAATCATGCATTTTATGTTTTCAAATCTCCTCATCAGGTTGACAATTTTGCAATTTAAAACTGAAAATGAGAATGCAATCTGTACGGAACAATTCCCAATTTTTCTTTGCAACTGTATATTGATCGAATCCACGCTGCCACTTGTGGGAAGTTAAATAGCGCCATCACAAGTCAACACTGTCACGATAGTATTTAGATTTAAGTTTCGCACTCGATCTTCAGGACAGCCATGTGGCATAATCGGTTAGCGCGCTGGTTGTTCATAACGCCATACCGGAAGGCGAGAGGTTCGACTCCCGCAGGACTTTTATCCGTTCTTTCTTTTTTTCTCTTTTTTTTTTCGGCAGTTCAGCTTTACTCCGATGTCATTTATCGTATTATTTTATCAAGTGTACGTAACCTGTGAACACTGCTGCTCTATTTCCCTTGTTTTGTATTGGAGTTTGGAGATTGGGTTTGCTTCATTAATTTTGTCACACTTAATGTTGTAAATTGCCCCTTGTTACAGTGTCCCGCTTGCCACCTTTCGTTTGCTCTTTCCTTTTCTCTTCATTGGTTATTGTTATACTGTAACAGGATAGGTAGGAACATGTACGTTTAAATAACTTGCAGGAATGGGAGCTGAATTGATTAACTCTAGTCCAGGTGTATGGCGTCTCGCTCATCTCTTTGAAATTCCAGGTTGTTATTGTTTGACCCAATAACGGAGTTGTAGACAGGTTATATGTTGCTATAGAGGTATCTTGTGCCACATGAGTGGAAAGCATCACTGTTTAGTAGTAGTAATGAACTTTTTCATGTTGTATATTATGGTATAAATATTTAAGATAAATATATATATATATATATATATATAAAGATTAAAGATAAATTTCACATCCAATTTTCGGTACAGCCGTGTGGCTTTATAGTCACTTAGCGCGCTGCATGGTCATTATGCACTACCTTAGGACGAGATGTTCGAGACCCGCAGGACGCTATCATTTTTTCTCTCTCTCTTTCTTTGTGTTTCTTTTGGCAGTTCAGCTTTATTCCGATCGATGTCATTTATCGTATTATCTTATCAATTATACTACCCCACGACACACAGTCGCTCAAGTTCCTTTTTTTTTGTCGGAGGCTGGAGGTTGGATTTGCTTCATTTATCATACGTATTGTTTAAATTGCCCTTGGTACAGTGCCCCACTTGCCACCTTTCCTTTTCCCTTTCCTTTTCTCTACGTTTGTTCCTGTTACATTGTCACAAGACAGGTCGGAAAATAATTTGCATAACTCAACTGGAGCAGGAATGGCAACTGAATGAATTAACTCTAGGCCAGGTGTATGGCGTCTCGCTCATCTCTTTGAAATTCCAGGATGTTATTGTTTGACGCAATAACGGAGTTGTAGACAGGTTTTATGTTGCTATAGAGGTATCTTGTGCCACATGAGTAGAAGGCATCACTGTTTAGTAGTAGTAATGAACTTTTTCATGTCCCTCCATGTCAATTATAGTGTGGTTTAAAGGGGTTGTGTGTCTATCTGCCAAAGAAAAGGAAAAACTTATTTTTGTCATGGCTGCTTCTCTATACGTAGCCGTAGGTAATGAGTGTTGTTGGTATCTGAGCAGTGAAGAACAGAGCATCAGGCTAAAATCCCCCTTAGTTATACGCGCTAAGCGTTCAATTTGATATATCTTTCTTTATGAAGTCAATCCCTGCTAATGGAGTTACAGAATTATGTTATGACACGTTTCACTGAAAGTTTGTAAAGCAAAGTTTATGGACAAGGCAAGCAATTGTACATGAATAATACCTACCATTGATTTCAGAGGGAAATTATGGTATGCATAAATGTAAGGGTATCATTGCTTTGGAATTGCTGAGACAATATGCTTGGCACGAGGGCTTCCACTTCTAATAACTGATCCCTTTGAAGATGTGTCGGTCACGGGTGATCGTCATGATTCATCTTTCACGTAGAAGCTTACGTTCCACACTCTTGGTTCGAGAAGACTTACCATCATACTTCAAATTGTTATTAAAGGTAAAGACTCAAAATCAGACAAGTTTACGTGTTATCTCTACGGGAGGTGATTTTTAGCTCACCTGAGCCAAAGGCTCAAGTGAGCTATTGCGATCGCCCTTCGTCCGGCGTCCGTCGTGCGTCTTTTTTTACATTTTCATCTTCTTCTTGAAAACCCCACGACCGATTTTCATCAAACTTGGCAGGTAGCATCCCTAGGAGGTTAGGAACTCAATTTGTTAAAATGGGCACCATGCCCCACCCAGGGGGCCCCCAGGGGGCCCCAACCCCCCAAAATTAAGGAATCTGTGAAATTCTTCTTCTCTAGAACTAGAAGTGATAGAGCTACGTTAATACTCTGAGTTAGTACATTGATGACTGTAGTTTCAAGTTTGTTCATGGCAGAATCAGGGGTGCCCCCCTTGGGACCCAGGGGAGGGGGGTGAGGAGGGGTCCTAATGGGGCCTAAATTGTACATTTTTATCTTCTTCTTGAGAACCCCTGGACCCATTTTCACCAAACTTGGCAGGTAGCATCCCTAGGGGGTTAGGATCTCAATTTGTTAAAATGGGCACCATGCCCCACCCAGGGGGCCCCCAGGGGGGCCCAAACCCCCAAAATGAAGGGATCTTTAAAAATCTTCTCTAGAATCAGAAGTTATAGAGCTGAGATAATACTATGAGTGAGTACATTAATGACTGTAGTTTCAAGTTTGTTCATAGGAGATCCAGGGGTGCCCCTCTTGGGGGCAGGGGGTGGGGGGGGGGGGGGGTTGGGAAGGTCCAAATGGGTGCCTGAATTGTACATTTTCATCTTCTTCCTGAAAACCTCATGATGGATTTTCATCAAACTTGGCAGGTAGCATCCCTAGGGGGTCAGGATCTCAATTTATCAAAATGGGCACCGTGCCCCATCCAGAGGGCCCCAGGGGGCCCCAATCCCCCCAAATTAAGGAATCTTTAAAATATTGGGCCCTTATTGTACATTTTCATCTTCTACTTGAGAATGCCTGGTCAAATTTTGGTAGAGCTGTGAATAATTTAGATTAGTGACTGCGTGAAAGGTGAACTTGCGATACTCAGGTGAGCGCTAGACCCGCGGGTCTCTTGTTTTTTATGCCTCCGTCACGAAGTGGTGCCGGAGGCATTATGTTTTCGGGTTGTCCGTCCGTCCGTCCTTCCGTCCGTCCGTCCTTCCGTCCGTCCGTCCGTCCGTCCGTCCGTCCTTCCGTCCGTCCGTAATGAATTTTGTGGACAAGGTAACTATCAAAACCTGTTGAGGTATCCTAATGAAACTTGGCATGTATGTGTATTAGGGGGTGAAGTTGTGCCTATCAACTTTTGGGTGCACATGCTCAAGGTCAAAGGTCAAAAGGTCAAGGTCAAATACATAAAATTTCACTATTTCCTTCATATCTACTGAATGCCTGAAGATATTTTCTTGAAACTTAGTGTATACATGTATTACCCAATTAAGATTCTCTGGTGAAAGTTTGGGTCATGAGGTCAAAGGTCAAAGGTCAAAAGGTCAGGGTCAAATACATCAAATTTCACTATTTCCACCATATCTATTGAATGCCTAAAGATATTTTCTTGAAACTTAGTGTATACATGTATTACCCAATTGATATTCTCTGGTGAAAGTTTGGGTCATGAGGTCAAAGGTCAAAGGTCAAAAGGTAAGGGTCAAATACATAAAATTTCACTATTTCCACCATATCTATTGAACGTCTGAAGATATTTTCTTGAAACTTAGTGTATACATGTATTACCCAATTAAGATTCTCTGGTGAAAGTTTGGGTCATGAGGTCAAAGGTCAAAAGGTCAAGTAAAAATATTAAAACTTTTTTTTCTCCGTACCTTGGAAAATTGTTCAAGGTATCTTCATGGAACATAGTATATACATGTACTGACTGGAAGTGATTATCTAGAGAATGTAGAGTTCATGGGGTCAAAGGTCAGGGGTCAAAGGTCAAGTGCAACACTTCAAAATTTTACTATTTCCCTCATATTTATGCAATGCCAGCAGGGTTTTTGTTTTTTTTTTCACTTGGTGTATGCATGTGTAACCTAATAGACATTCTCTGGAAAATTTTTTTTTTCTTCTTTTTTTGCCTCAAAGGTCAAAAGGTCAAAGATCAAGTGAAAGTGCTGAATTAACTTTTTCCTCCATATCTCGGAAGTGGCTAAAGTTATCTTGAAACTTAGTACATATTATTCATGTTCTACCTGAAAGTGATTATCTTTTGAATTTTAGGGTCAAGGGCCAGATGAAAATGGTAACAATTTACTATTCAATTCAGAAATTGCACGTTTTCTCCACACCTGTACCTTGAAAATTACTCAATGCCTAAATGTATGAATGGGGCAAAGTCAAGTTAAAGTCCTTTAAAATCCCTAGATACATGCTCTCCTATTCATCCAATTAAACCTAGGTCAAGGAAGGTGAACATTCAACACATTTGTGACAAACTTGTCATTTCAATATTTTGCCAATTTTGTGAAAATGTAATCACACATTGTCCACATGTACTATCTAGACCTATTGGGAAAATCATGCATTATGGCGGAGGCATACCAGTCGCCAGAGCGACATTTCTAGTTTTTAATGTGCATTGACTTGACAACGTTTAAGCACCTTTATCTCAGATGATTTTGCTCCATTTCCTCTGTAACTTAAGTGTGTGGTAACTGAGACAATAAGCTGCAGTAATCATGCATGTTATTCTTTGAAATCTCCTCATTAGTTTGACAATTTTGCAGTTTAAAACTGAAAATGAGAATGGAATGTGGACAAAACGATTCCTGATTCATCTTTCACATACATAACTTTACGTTCCTCTTTTTTTCTCGTTGAGACGTATGGCCGAGTGGTTAAAGGCGATGTCTCAGAGACGTGAGGTTGCACACGTGCGGGTTCGAACCCCACAAGATCACGAAACAAAATACTTAGCTATTTTACTTTTTTTTCTTCAATTTTGTATTACATATTCGTCCATGTAGAAATCACATTCGTATATAAACGCACCTATACACACACACAGACACACACACACACCATATCCCTCTTTTTTGTGTTGGAGACCATATTGCTTCGACTGCTGCAAAATTTTGCAGGCTGACTTTGTCAAACTGATCATAGTATGTAATGACGACGACGAAGGTGTTGTACTTTGAACAATTGTCTTTCAAGACCATGTCATTGTTTTGTACTTTGATGACGTCATCACACTGAAAATTGTGATTAAAGGCAAGGTATCAAAACCAGCCGATTACAGGTTTTATGTTTACGGCACATATTTTTCCCAAGTTGCCAGAAATGGCATAGCGACATCAGTAGTTCCAAGGCCGCATTTCCGTCTAGCAATGCAATACATGTTCACGCGGCCACGTTAGTTGAGTGGGCATTGACTTTTCTCCCTGTAATATCTATACATTTCTTTTTTGCCTTACCATTTCCGTGGATGTCCCGTGGCCGAGAGGTTAGAGAAACGGTTTTGCATGCAAACTCAATTATAACTTCAAGGTGCCTATATCACATTCTTTTCTTTGTCGATCACAGATGACCGACATCTGATAACCCCAAGCGTATCACCTAACTCGTCAGTCTGACGAGTTTCATATCTCGTTTATTTGTTTGTTTGTTAGTTTTTTTTGTTATATTTCAATATGACATGCTCAAGACACCATTCAGTGCTTTGTGATTACTACTCTGTATGAAAGCATGATACTGACTTGAAGTAGATGATTAAAAGTGGTTACATAGCATTTGTATGATGCATTGTGCCTGGTTGCCACCATTTGCTGACTATTGCCAATCACTTGGGGCAATTCACAAGGGGTTGGCATCATTCGCCCATTTTCTGGTGTGAATACATGGGTGAACCTTCATCTTCACTGGGTTAGCACCTTTCTATTTGCGACGAATGAATGAAGTGGGATCTTTTACCTGCATGACATATGGCTAACTCACACATGGGACCTCCATTTGATGTCCTATCAGAGGGACAGCATGTTTTTGCCTCTTACTAGGAGAGGGGACGACATGATCTCACACAGCATTGCTCAGCTAGACTCCATGTGATATTGAACCCGAGCCCACTAGTTTGCATTGCGGACACATTACTGACCAAGCAACATAATATCGTGATGCAATTTTCCTGTTAAAGCAATACTTTTATTGCAATGTGAATGGAGGTTTAAAACTTTGCTGTTTTAAATGTTGCAATATTTTGCACTGAGAATGGGTTAACATGTTTTATCATTTCTTCTTTTTTTTTTCCCTGCAGACATTGATCTTCTGTGAAGGGACTCGCTATACCAAAGAAAAGTACGAGAAGAGTCAGGCATTTGCGAAGGCAAAGGGACTCCCCGGTCTCAAGCATCACTTGTTGCCGAGAACCAAGGGGTTCAACCTGTGCGTCGAGGCGTATAAAGGGAAAGGTGAGGGGAGGCTACAATCTATCCATTTTAACCCTAACTTACCTGCGACCATTCCGGCGCGCAAATTTTTTTGACCACGCCGCTTGCTGACTTTTTACTTTCAAGTCTCCCGCAACTTTTGAGACCAAATTTGTCGCACCCGGGCATACCGTTCCGAAGCCACGCCCCTTCAAAAATTTTTCGTCAACCCCAAAATTGCTCAAAAACGTTATTTTGTGTACAAAGTCAATACAAATTGTGTTTTTTCAGTTAATTCATATAGAGATTCATATTCTTAATTTTAATGGCTGAAATCAGTTTATGAGAATTATGCTTCAAAAAATGTGTATGACAAATTCTGCTGAAAAAACAAAAACAAAAGTTTGAAAAAACAACAAAATACATAAAAAATTGATAAAACAATAAAAAACATATGAAAATAATTTTGATACTGAATTTTTTTTTACGCACAAATGTTAGGAATGTCACTAGGAATATTTACACCAAAAAAATCAGCATTACATAAGCTTTTATAAGCCAATTACAGACGAAAATGAGGTTTTTTGCATATATTTGCATAATTAATTAACTTAATATAGAAAATGCAAATTTTTGGAAAATTTACTTTAACAGTCTTGTAGATTACATCCGGCTTTATGTTCATGCAAAATTTTGCGGCGATCGCGCGATCAATGGCCGAGATCTGAAGGGGGGGGGCATAATGCCCCCCCCCCCCCCCCCCCCCCCCCCGGAATTCAAGCTCGCTAAATAGCCCAGGTATTAAAGTTAGGGTTAAACCTTGAAAACCCTTTTTGTGCACAAATCCTTTCGTAATATCTGTGAAATATTTCACACGATGAAGAAGGCAAATGTTGAGCACTTATACAATTGTATTCCATGTTTACCATGGCTTTTCAAAATCTACTTTAGCCTGGTGGTTGTGTTACTACTGGGCAAGCACTAGCTGGTAATCTCAGTTCTCGCTGTAATCAGTAAACGGTGTGTACAGTTCTGGTTGAGGTGAGGATTTAGCTTTTAACATTTTGCGAGATACTCAGAAACCACTCTGTGATATGTCAAAGAGCGTACAATTTTTAAAGGGGTATCAAAAGTTTATTTGATGAAAATCGGTTTTGAAATGGCTGAGATATCTAAAAACAATGTGAAACAAAGAGATCCTAATAAAAGGCGTGGCCTGTCGCCTTTTATTATTATCACTTATTTGATATCTCAGCCATTTGAAAACCAATTTTCATCAAATAAACGTTGAATCCTTCGTAAAATTACATGCTCTTTCATATCTCATAAGAGGTTTCTCATTATCTCATTTAGGAATGTTCAAAACATCAATCCCCATCTCAACCAGTACTGTACAGTCCCTTTAAAGATGGCATCTGATTTTGATTACACAAGGGACACAGGAGACCATGTTGGATATACAATGACATCTATCCCAGCAAAACTGTTCCTTAATCCTCAAATTCTTTCCTCATTGAGGTGGTAACCCTGGTCCTCATATATGCACACACAACTCCACTAGGGCCTTTTCCCCTTGTGCCCCAAAGCTGGAATAGCCTCCCTGTTCATTAGCGGCACCATGGTCCCATGTTATTGAAACATTCAGAAATGGACTCAAAACCTACCTTTTTCAAGCTACAAATCATTATCCTGCAGTTTTGTTCACGTTATGTTATCTGACTGGTAGGTACCTATTGTAATATTTGTGCATCTAGTGATTATTTGATATATGTCAGTGTTTGTATTGTCATAGTTAATTTAGTAATAATAGTGATTATTTGATATATGTCATTGTTTGTATTGTCATAGTTAATAGTCATTATTTGATATATGTCATTGTTTGTATTGTTCTAGTTAATGTGCTTCAGAATATTTGAATATGCAAATTGATGATAATAACAATTATGATGATTATTATTATCGATATCTTTGTGAAATAACATGAATATTGGATTCATTTCAATAATGCAAGCATACAAAATTGGCTGGTCTTATTTCTGCAGTTCCTGCACTCTATGATGCAACAATAGCCTACAAAGACGGGGCACAGTCATCTCTCTATGACCTGCTGTGTGGAAAGAAGTTTGTCTATCACATTCACTCTAGGTGAGAAATGGTCCCAGTCTGTGGTGATCGCAGAAGGTGCCTACCCCCACTCGCTTCTCAGTGGATCTTGTCCAAGTTTTCAGACACTCATCATCAGTGATTGAGAAAAATGAATGAAATAGACATACATGTACATGTTTTTAGTGTTTTATGTGTTTGTTTGTTTAGAGTCCACGTTTTGATAGTGTGGTCATTATTGAATCCAGCTGATCTTTCCTGTGTGTTACAGCACTTTGATAGCTGTAACTTCCTTTGAAGCCATTTTATACATACTGTTTTTATTTTGGTGTGATGTATTGATGGTGCTCTTTACGTTTGTGATTTTCGCAAGTCAACTGAATTTCTTAAAATGAGCAACTTACCGGAATTTTGTCTCCTATACTTCAAATGGAGTCAGGTTTGTGTTGTCTGCAAGGTGAGAAATCACCCATAACAATTTTTGAAAAGGGATAATTTCTCACTCCATCATCAAAGTCCTCTGTTGCAGATTTATTCATCTGAAAGGAAGGAAGGAAGGGAAGAAAGAAAGAACTCATGTTTCACAATCCTAAGTCCCATTCCAAGACTGGTGTGATACAGTAGGAAATAAGTAAAATTACACAATTCCCATCCTTGTGCCAATCTTTTTGTTTGTTCGTTAAGATAAGTTTAGCAGATTTATTAAGAAAGATCGGTAAGAGTTTAAAGAAAGGAGAGCTCATCGTATAACCCTGTCTGTTATTTGATTCTTATTTACGTATATTAGTCTATTGCTTACGTGTATATCACTTTCTTTTCATATTTGTACATGTAGTCATTTTTCTGAACATATCTTCAAATATCATAATTGCATTTATTTACTTCCAGGAGGATACCACTAGAGGAAATTCCAACCGATACAGAGGAGGCAACATCTGAGTACTGTCATGAGCTGTATCGGAAAAAGGTGATGTCATTGTTCTCCTGACAGCTAAATGTAGTAGATTTACCAGTGGAGTGGTATTTGCAGAGACTCCAACTCTCCCGTTTTCAACGGGAGATCTCCCGCCGAAAACCCATATTTGCAAGATCTCCCGTTCTGTTTGAGATTTAATTTCTCCCGCCCTGGCTTTTTGTCTCCCGTTGGAAAGGATTTCTTACTTATTTCTATCGTATGTTAAAAAAATAAGCCTTAGATAGCACCAGAGAGCATCTAGAACCGTGGGAATTTCGCGCTTCGCACACATCAAGTTGGAGTCTCCCGTTTGCTAAGGGTTTCAGGCGGGAGAATCTCCAGATCAGAAGGTGCTTGGGGTTGGAGTCTCTGTATTTGTTGGATTCCAAACAATTTGTCTTCTGTATTCAGTGATGAGTTTTAGCTCTATACCAGAAGGCATGTATGTATTCCAGGGCTCATTTAGTAGCAGATTTGGTTACATGATTTATCAGAAGTATTTCCAATTTAATGAATGGGTATTTATTTGCCATCATGCGGCACTGGGTAAATTGAATGTGTGAGAAGCTGCTGTCTACAGCAACTGGCTGTTAAAAGAGTTAAAGCCAAAACATAGTTTTTCCAGTGGCTGCATACAGTGCTGATTTTTGCTCTAAAATGGAGACAAGTGCATAAGAATGTGAAATAGGCAGTAACAACACAATTTCAGTTTGGTAAAATGAAAGTGTGGAATGTTACTGAAAAAAGGTACGCAGGAAGTATTGCAGTCTCTGAGTATTCTTGAACATGGTTTCTACTTGATGCTTTGTACATTGATTACAAAACATCAGTAACATCGATTACAATATATTGGGCTAGCAGTATCCCATATGCAAGAATGAATAGCATGCAGCCTGTTAGCAGCCTACAATCAGTACTGCTTCTAGGACACATTTTGTAGTAATGTTTACCTATCTACTGAATTGGGGGAGGGGAGGGTTCTTGAATAAAAGTTGTGTACACCTACTTTTATTATTCCAGACGTTTGATCTCAAAATACTCCAAAAAAAACTTACGAGTTCTGAGTTTTGTGGTAGACCCTTGTATAATACTCCAAAACAACTTACTGTTCTGGGTTTTGTGGTAGACCCTTCCAGTGTATTGCTAGCAAATTCCAAATGGTGGAAGATGAATTTAGTGCCCTTCTGAGAACTATGTTTTAGCCTTAACATCCTATGCTGTCTTCCTAAACCGAGGTATTCTGCATTGATTTGCCAATTCTCTGCCAAACAGGACGAGACGTACCAGTACTTCCTGGACCACAACACGTTTGCCGGCTACGACGCGGAGCGAACCGAGCACCGCCTACCCCAGTCCATGCGGCCCAAGTACGTCATGGTCTTTTGGACCCTCACCATCGGTCTTCCCCTCATCTACTACACCCTGCTTGTCCTTCTCTCCGGCTCCACGGTCCTCATGCTCATCGTTGTGGCCATCTTTTATGGAGGTGGGCAAGACCAATGACCGCATTCACACGTACAAAATACTGTATACGCCATATATTTCGCAAGTCTAAATTTTTGCGAATGGGGAATTCCTGACGATTTCACAAGTGGTTGAATTCGCGATCTTGGAGTCCTGTACTGAACGGAGAAGTGTACACGCATACTTTACATTCACATTGGGATCAGAGTCGGTATTTCACGTGTTTTTAATATCCCCGAATAGCACCTGACTTGCAAAATTTACGAAAATACAAGCCTCGCAAAATGTTTGGCCTATGCAGTAATGCGATAACGATTGCGATCAAAATCTCAAGATTTTTTACAAGCATTGACATTGACAGAAATATCCCGATCGCGATAATTTGCATATGAATATGTGTATGCACGAAATCTGCCAAACTGGCGCACACAGGGTACTTCACTGCATGTGCTTCTCTTTGCCCTTTTGTTCTTTTCTGGTGTGTCACAGTGTTGTGATGTGCACACTGTTGTGATGTGCAATTTGAATGATGAGATATATAATCTCGAGATTATTTGCTCCAGCATTCACACGGTCACGGTGGGGAGAATTATCATGATAATTCAGAAATAAGTGCAAGATTTTGTAGGATTTACATCGCAATGCTGATCACGATAAGTAGTGGGATTTTTGTGTCCACACACAGGCAAAAATCTTGAGATTTCAGTCGCGATGTAAATCTCGACATTTGTATCTTGCTAATTCGTGTACACGTGATTCTCACTGATGGTAGTGTATGGTTGGAGTGAAGCTAACAGTACTAATAATGATATAAGAATGATAAGGATAATGATCATTATCATTACCTGTAGTAGTAGTAGTAGTAGTAGTAGTAGTAGTAGTAGTAGTAGTAGTAGTAGTAGTAGTAGTAGTAGTAGTAGTAGTAGTAGTAGTAGTAGTAGTAGTAGTAGTAGTAGTAGTAGGAGTAGTAGTAGTAGGAGTAGTAGTCGTAGTAATAATGGTGGTAGTAGTATAAATAACAAGCGTAACAATAGCTGGAACCATCCTGATAAACTTTCCACAGCTCCTGTAATAAAATTTGTACTTTGCAAACAACTATGAAGTGAAGTCTCCTGTTTAATGATACTATTCACAAAGTTTTGATAATGGGTATTTTCATGTATTTCTCCCATGCAGCATTTTCTGTCGTCAAGTCCATGTTGAATTTCACCGTGGCGTCAAAGGGATCGGCTTACGGGAGCAACAAGGAGGGAAGGTCAAAGAGCGGTGTGCAAAATGGCAACGCAGAGTCCAACGGAACGTCGACTCACCCCTCCGACGAAAAGAAGACGGATTGAACAATGTGCCGTGTTATGGTGAATTTTGTGAAACTCTGGTTTCATGGCTTCCTGTGTGAAACCGTGTCTGAAAGTTGTGACATTTTTTCTATATCAGGGATGCATGCTATTGTGGGTCTTTTTTTTTTTTCCTTTTTCTATTCTTCTTTTTTTTTTTTTTTTTGCTGTGAATGTTCACATTCTGGGGCTTTCTTTGATGAAAAAAAGAAAGAGAAGGGTAGAAATTTGTGTTTGATAATGTAAATGTTTTGTGTGAGGCATTATCTTGCCTGGCTGTTCACTTAAACTCTCTTCATGTGGACGTGAAAAATTGATGACCTATTTCACCACTACGTGCCAGCCATCTACCATTGGACCAAATGTAGCAGCATCATTCCACAAATTTCTGAGTGAATTTTAGCATTGAGGTATCTCAATTTACTTTTATATGAGAATATATTATCATTTGAGATTAATACAGTTTTTCTTATTCAGAGCTCTGCAGTCTTTGTGTCAGACCCACTCTAACTGTTTCTTGGTCTGAATCCTGTGAGAAATTAATTATCGCATACGAATATTAACTCACATGATTTAATACTGACATGATAAAGTAGTTTAGAAGAACTGTAAACATATTTTAGTAGGTTTATACTAATGTATGCATATTGTATCCCAATATTTTATTGTGAATCATGTCCATTCTCCTCCCCCACTTCTCATGTGAAGAAGACATACAGTGCTATATCCATCCTGACTTTATCCGAAGAAGATTTTCACATGATTTCCAAAAGTTTTTGTCACTTTCAATGTTCTCTTCATTGATACCTCAAAGTCTTAGTACATTTCTGCCATTATTTGATACCCCCAAAGTCAGGGCAAATTTAACACTTTTTTGCTTTAAGATGGTAACTATATTCTATAGAAAAACAATTAAAGTGATGAGTTCAAATCTATCACGGCTGAAATCAAAATTATTGAGGAGGAGCAAATTTTTAAAAAATGTAAACACCACTGCAGCGCAATTTCATTAAACTTTTTACACCTGTTGTAATTTGCAATAATTTGCGGTTTTTGTGGCAGTAGCCATGAAGCAACCAATCAGATGCAAATATGTGAGTTGTTACTGTGATAACTGTGATCAAAGCAACATTAAATCACTGCCCCCCCCCCTCCCCATTTTCCATGGACACCAGATCGTGTATGTGATTTCAGTCATTCAGCACTTGCATAGTATCAATCATTTTGAGCATGAGACTGAATTGAAAATTCAGCAGGAAACATCCTTTTCGATGAATATATATGTTGCTCTAAACCATGGAGCTACAATCTGTACACAGGTCATGAGCCTGTGCATTGAAATAAATCTCGATCCCCAGTTACCACTCACAGTATTATATGGGTGGGACTGGGCTAAGAGAGAACGTAAAGCTTGCTGCTTTCTGTCTCTGCTCATTGGTCAAAACTTGTCAAAAATCAATCAAGATTAATGCTCCGAGGTTACACTGCCTTCTTGACAGAAAAAACAGTGGCATGTGACATTATGTGGTCAGATTTAAAGAGATGAATGATGATCCATATTACAGAAAATTTCTTATCAATTTTAGATTTTAAGAGGACTGTCAGAAGTATCCATGTTCAAAAGGGTGAAATCAGTCAAGAGATGTAAAAACTTGTGTAATATGGCTGTGAGTGTTTTTAAAATATTCTTGGCTCAGAAATATAAAAATCAGTTTTGCTTTAGGGATAGCTTAGATTTTGTTACTGGCAATAAATGCTTGCAAGCAAGGCCCCCTCTTGAAAAGAGGAAATGTACAAGTAAAGGGTACATGTAATTGTTGAAGTAACTGTAATGGATTGAAGTCATGAAAACTTTCATTTGGAAATTTTAAACTCATCTGATTGTGATGTACAAATGCATGAATATAGAAACATGTCTTGGTAGTTATTCAGAGCACTGTCACATTGAGGCACCAAAGATTGACGATATCTATTCTTGCCAAGCCCCAGCAAGTTGTCAGAAAAATAGAGTAGGGTAAATGGTATCTTGCCATTTTGTGTTTTATTCTTGTAGTGATGAATACAAGATTCAAAATTGCGTTCATCCTTCTGATAGCATAACTCATCAACTCTACCATTATGTGTCTTACACAATGTCATGAATGCCTTCTTAATGTTGTAACTCCCCCCCCCCCCCCCAAGCAAGCTTGTCACATCTATGTACGCCTGTTTTAGGCAGTTGCCATAAACATCAAATTCTTGGTGGCAATCCCCCGCCCCCCCCCCCCCCCCCCCCATCACACTCCTGAATAACGTGCAAGTGTCCTTTGGAGTTATTGAATGATGTACAAAGATATTCATGTTAAAAATCTTAGGAACAAGTGAAATCCCGGTATTATCTGGTACATGCTAATTTCATTTTTTTAAGTTTGCGATGAAGAAGACAAGCAAATCTGAAGACCTCCAGAAATTTATTTGGTGCCTTAAGTTGTTTGTTTGTTTTTCTAAAGCTGTTTTCAAAATGATGCTGATGCTATAAGATTTATGATTCCATTTAGCACACCATGCCAAACATATCACTCGGTATCTCACGCTTTCTTCACTCAAAAAATTTGAACTGTGGACCAAATTTACATTTTAATACCATTTGTTTTTTAGTTTGTTGTTTCTGATTCATTCTGTATGCTGGGTAGTGGTATATAATTCTCAATTTTCTATAAAAAAGGGTACATTGTTGTGTGCAATCATCAACAGCGTACATACCTTGAACGTAAAAGGAAAATGGTGACTAGCTATAGAATTGCCTGTTTGCTGTTAGCGGTACTTTGGCACTGTGTGTGTGGGAGGTGAATGTTAAGTTCTGATTGGAACATTATATTGATTTGCAGTCATCACCAGCTGAGCAATGTTCTTCTTGTTGTTGTCATGGAGTATAAATAGAACCACCTGTCCTTGTGGGCAGAGAGTAACAAAGTGTGATGTCATAGTTAATTCATTGCCATGGAAACTGGTTTTAAAGAACTTCACCTGGCCTGAGTGTCAAGACAGAATTGCTCTGTGGTGCGTTGTTGGTGCAAACGTCCTGCAAATTGCCCGATGCAATTGTCATCATTGACATTCAAGACCTGTTATTTTTGCAGTGCCCAAAATTGAGTCATAAAACTGTTCCACTATGCTCTCATGGAATTCCTAAGTGACTAGCTTCATTTGCAGTGTTGTTGTTTTGTTGTTTTTTTTTTTTCCATTTTTTTTCTCATCACTTGTTTGTTGGCTTGTTAGATTTGCTGTTTCCAGCTTTGTAAATGTCATCACATTGATGATACAACAGTACCACATATTGTTTCGAAGCAACTTGATTTAACCCTTTGAGGACGGGCTGATTTTGCTACAACACGCATTTCCCACAGACCCCGGCCCGAGGATACTCGGGACTCGTCCTCAACGGGTTAAGGTGGCATAACCTGAAATTTCATAGTCCTGTCCAAAGTAACATGTTAAGATTGTGGTCTTCACATCATAGTACAGTCTACTATGTCGAAATATTGGGTCCCGTGAGATTTTCGTGCCAAAATTGATTTTTTTGGCTAACTTGGTCAATTTGGGGGTGCTGAATCCAAAAAACTTTGGTTCCATTTTTTCCGACCACGTCTTCAGCCGCCATTTTGAATTTCAAAATGGCCGCCATAGCAAACTGTATTTTGACCCAATTCTCATAATGTGAGCATCATAGAAGGCTCAAATTTGATGAAAAAAGCATGTTTATGATGTCAGATATTCTGGTACACCATTTTCTGATACTGTAGATAGTATTAATACAATTTTTAGGCAGCCATCTTGAAATTCAAAATGGCCGCCATAGCTAAATATATTTTACCCATATCTAAGGTTGTAAGCATTATGGAAAGTATAAATTCGGGGTAAAGCGCATGCTTGTGATGTCAGGCATGTTAACATATACATTTTTTTAAAATGATGGATCATTTTATTGGCGGCCATCTTGAAATTCAAAATGGCCACCATAACAAATGTAATTGGGCCTGTATCTCATATCGTATACATTGAGTAAGGTTGTAATTCGGGGCAAAGAGCATGCGTATGCTATCAGACATTCTGAAACATCTTTTTCTGAAACGATGGTTCATTTTGATATTGAAGGTGGCCATCTTGAAATTCAAAATGGCCGCCATACCAAAACGTATGTTTTGACCAATATCTCATGTTGCTAGGAGCTGTTAAGCAATAAAGAAAATTCACATTTCGGGCATAAAACAGGCTTATAATGTTGAACATTCAGATGCACTTTTCCCCTCCCTGAAATTGCAGATCACTTTCGAGGCGACCATCTTAACATTCAAAATGGCTGCTTTTCAGCTAATATCTCTGGTTACAAGCAATGAATGTCTATGGTGGCGTACAGTGTACATTCTTTTAAACACGCACGCATAGGGCCTCATACATTCTGTAATAATGGATTATTCGCATTGGCCGCCACTCTTGAAATTCAAGATGGATTTCGACCATATTTGGTGCTGGAAGATCATTAAACTGCAAACCCAAGCATGCTGGAAAACTCATGCGTAAGTCAATCACTTCAGTGAATTGCGTAGGCGGGACTGCTTCCTGTCCCGTAGGTACACTGCCATGTTGAAATGCAAAATGGCTGCCATTCGAAACATTCCTTTAAAAGCGTAGCGTTTGGGTGAAAATTGTGAATGGGAAATCATGTGATTCTGACGTCAAAACAAATGACTTCCAAAAGAACCTCTTATTAACTGTGTCTGAGTGACTAAATGCCCCATTTAGACGATTTGGTTGTAGAATTTACAATATTTGCCCTATATTCTAAAAATTTGTGGGATAGTCACTTTGATAAATATAATGTCCTCTAGGCTCATTCCCTGCATGAGTTTTTGAAGTCACAGCACTTTAAGGCTGTACACGGGGAGGATTGGTTCTATAAAATTCTTCCAGAAAGAATGACTTTTGCATTTCTTGCTATGAGCATGACAATGAATTCTGTGGCCACCGTTGGTGTAGGAAGCTCCAAGTATTTAATTTAACAGTTTATGGATACCCTCTGGAAATAGCTACAATGTAATATACCATATTTCCCTGTAGTAGAGGCACAAATTAGGTTGTGAGAGTTAACGAGGTTTGCTCTCTCGATGTGTTGTATCAAGACTATAGGGTAAAGCGGGAGATTGTCCTGGTTGAAGTCATCCACGCCAAACTTCTGGAAGGCATGGACTGTGTCATTTCACATTCTGCATGATTCCAGGTTCAGATACTTCTTGGTCCATCTGCTCTTTGAGACATCCTCAAATGTTCAACTTCAGCCAGCACCATTAAAGGCATGAAAAAGCAGACCTTTATAGTTGTTTTTTTTTCACAACGAACTGCAGAACATAATCTCTCAATAATGTCAATTGTACTTTTATCACTTTAAGAATTTTCCAGTGATGGAGCAGACATCATGCAATGCAGTAAGTAAAGCAAACTTGAAGATACATCAGGAGAATTGAAATGTCAGTGTATAAGTAATAATCATCAATATCTCTGATTTTCCCGTTGCTCTTGAAGTAGCATCTAATACATACAATGGAATGAGGCTATCTGTTTTCTCGTTGTGAGTGACGGGTGATAGCTCCCATGGCATCTTTGATGAAATTTTTGTTTCTTTTCTTTCCGTGATGTGGTCTCTGTGTCAGATAGAAATCACTGCTCAGTATTTCAACTTTCAGCCTGACTACTGAGTATTTGGCTCAGTTTTGTGGATTTCTAAGGCATGGGTATGAAAAATGAACCTTTGTTAGTGAGAATGAGGAGACGGCCATGAAATTATGAGATGAAGAGTGATTGTGGAATTACTTAGAACTTATACCTTCCGATAATTGTATTGTCCAGCAATGACTGGATAATGACAGGTCTATTAGACTGTAGAACCAGTAGAAATGTTTTGAGAAGTTGGTGATCCTCTTATGCTGAATGGCTTTGGATCCAATCTTACATGGTGTATTTTGATTGCATGAGCTGAATGTCTGGCCTTTTCATACTACCCGAGAAATGAATATATTTTCATTCTCTTAAATACAAATTCTTAGTACAGAAGATGAAAACTGCCCTTTTCATCTCTTTCTAGAATATCCCCCTTCCATGTTTCCGATAGCTGAATGCCAAACACCACATTCATCAGCTTCAAGGCAGTGACAATTTTTGAGATTACCCTCATGTGGTGGTCTTCTAAATTGCGGAGGAATTATGATGCATGCAAAGTACCACAGAAATGAGCTATTATTGCTCCTTTGTTGTTTTAGAATCATAGGCTGTACAGCAGTAAGCATCTTGGAAGTCTTAATAATTGAAGATGACCCACTCAATGGCAATCAGGAAAGAGGCTACTCATTCCTTATTCATTCTGCATTATTCCAGAAATATATCTAGTGTCTAGCAAATCTAGTTTCAGTTTGTGGCCAACAAACAAGCTTGTGACTGGGGTGCCTGGTAGGGTGACCGTGGCATTTCTTGCCATTGCGAGACTTTTCCTTGTTTGTCTTCAATCTCTCGAGGCAGCATCAAGTTTTTGAAGATCACCTTCAATTGTATCAATGGTTGCTTTTGTACAAATATTTTACTGACTGGGATTAAATGTAATCATTAACGAGGTTCCACGATGCAAAGTGATGTGTTCCCTGAGAGGCAAAAACAAACCGCTTTAGCGCGCAATTCGGGAACCGCATATACCCACCTGGCTAGATATGGGATGTACATTGTAATGCTTACATGCTTGCTTGCCCACATGTATAGGACAGGGGTATGCCCCCCCCCCCCCCCATGCTCAGTTTTTGCCCCTCAGCATGGCTTGATGACGTCATTGGAACCTCGTCCTTACATTTTGAATTTATGGCGACCATTTTGAGAGATGGCTGTCATTTTGAATTGAGAGATGGCTGTCATTCTGCTTGAAATGGAAATGAATTCGGTCTACCTAGAACTATTCTGGCATATTCATCTAAGGCGCTTACAACAGTATTATATGTTTTCTATATAGCAGCCATCTTGAATTTCAACATGGTTACCTGTCTAATGATCCACAATTAGGAAACAGCTGTACTGGAACGTTGGACACCACAAGCATGCGTATTCTTGAAAATTTGATGCTTCTACAATAATTGCAACCTAGGATATGGGTAAAAACGCTACGGCGGCCATTTTGAAATTCAAGATGGCAGCCTACAAACTGGACGAAACAATGCACAATATTAGAAAAAGATATATCAGAGTGTCTGACATCACAACGAGGCATTTTGAACCAAATTTGAAGCTTCTACAATGCTCACTCTATGAGATATGGGTCAAATTACAGTTTCCCATGGCGGCCATTTTGAAATTTAAGATGGCAGCCTACAAATTGTATCAAAACAATCCACAATATCAGAAAAGGATATATCAGAGTGTCTGACATCACACTCATACATTTTGCACCAAATTTGAAGCTTCAACAATGCTCACTTTATGAAATATGGGTCAAAATACAGTTTGCTATGGCGGCCATTTTGAAATTCAAAATGGCGGCTGAAGACGTGGTTGGAAAAAATGGAACCAAAGTTTTTTGGATTCAGCACCCCCAAATTGACAAAGTTAGCCCAAAAAATCAATTTTGGCACAAAAATCTCACGGGATTACATAGTAGCCTCTACTATCATGTGTAAAACTTCATTTTGCAGACATGCACCTTATGCTTTTGTTACAATTGTTCCCTTCTCAAAAAAAATTTGTCAGATTTTATTTTAAATCAGAGTTACATGAAATGCCTGTCACGTCAATTATCCACTGTGCATGTGATAAACTGACCTAAAAAAAAAAAATTCTTTCTAAACTATTCTTGTCATGAATGGTTGAGTTTGCCGATTGTTGCATGGTATATTGTAGACCTTGCAGATAAGGAAATTTTAATGAAATTACAAAACCTTGCCGGAAAACCCATTTACATTTGTATTGAAGCATACATTGAAGATATGGGTAAGGTGGACTTTTTTATGGCAACTATGTCTTTTTGTTTGTTTTATGAATCTTTAGTTACTACAGTAGTTGATATCAGTACTTTGCTTATCCAATTTTGTTCCTCTCAAGTGACTTTCTTTCCTGAAGAATATCTATGCACATATTTTGATAATGATGTCTTCACTAAACTCATTCCGTTTTGAAATAAAATGCAGTGCTTCTCATTGTTATTTGCTGATATTTTTTTTTTCTAAATCGTAATCGTGATTTCCTTGAAGTGGATGAATGCGATGAAAGAGTTAGCCTGAATTTAAGCAGTATATTTTTCCATGTTGTTTGTACTGCGATTCCCAGTGTAACGCACATATTTTTTTCGTATCCTGGCATGCAGTGATTGGCATTGTGATCAAATTTGTGTGGCAATGAGACAAACTCGGTGTACAAATTTTTAACATTCCATTTATATGACTCTAAAGGAGTTATACACATGATTTTGAGATATATTGAATTTAATCGAACGATGTGTGATGTGTCATCATGTATCAATTTGTAAACATCTGTTAAACTTATTTTTTTAATCATTTATTAAAGGTATTTTGATATTTCAATATTTTTCTCACTTCAATTTATGGAATATCTTCTTGATTGATCGATAATGTGACTATAACGTGTGACCTCTTTCATAGATATTTTTCTATCTGATTTACATAATTCATATTCAGTCAATGATTTTGTTTTGAACAAGTTCAGACTGAAGTATCATGCTAATTGTACATCTAGATATGTAACTTTCACTGATTGCATTCTGAGGTATTACAAATGTACATCAGAGATGAAAGTGAGACATTTTGTGCTCTGCATTATCAATGTTCAAACATATGATGCATATTTCTAATGCCTGTTCCTGTAGACACAGAGCTAGTTCAGATTAATGACTCTATGGGAAGAAAGAGTGCATATTTACGTAAAGGGGGTATCTCACTAAGCAATGAACGTTATGTGAAAGTAGTGAATTTCATGTTTTGTCAGGGTTTGTAAACAGTTGTAATCAAGTTTGTAAACAGTTGCAATCACATTTGCAAACAGTTTTTCTTGTTGCTAAGAAATTTTGAACATGTTAAAAGTTTCTTTGTCAGTTTTTACAAGGAAAAGCCATTTGCGACAGTGAAAACTGTTTGTGAATTTGATTGCAACTGTTTACAAACTTTAACACAACTATTTACAAATCCTGACAAAAACTTAAAAGTTGCTAAAAATCTGCTACATTTGCAAACATTCACTGCTTGATGAAATGCCCCCTGAACCAAGAGCGTGGAAATTATTTCTGAATTTTCTGAATTTTGAATGAATTGTGCCTTTTCCCACTCCATAGGCTAACAAAAAATGGTATCTGTCCTTTGTGTGCATATGGAAATTATATCTTTGTAAAGTTGACAAGGCAGCTACTAGCTGATTAGATATATAACTAGGCTTGAAAATAAAGATCAATTTTATCTGGGGTCAGTAAATTGGCAACATTTGCATTATATAACTTCAAGTTTCTGTTTACAAAAAAGGCTGTTCCTTTCAGCCAGAAAGATTTTTCTTTACATTGCCCAATGCAGCAAAAACTAAATGCTTGCAAACTTTGATTGACTCCAAGTATGAATATTCATTAAAATGCAAATCATGTGATGTACATAGAGTTTAAAGAAAATAATCATGAGGTCCTCAGGGGAAAAAATATACTGACTGTAATAGTTAATTGGCCAGTTGGAATTTGCTGTAACTTTATTTTTGCGATTGGATCTTGCCTTGCATTAAAAATACTGGCCACTGGTCGGAAGTCTACAAAGGGTGGTGGATGGGTGATCTATCCAATGTTTCTCTGGATGATAATTTCTGTGCCTGTTAAATGGATTTTAACAAGAAGAGAGATGTATGTTCTAACAGTCTTGTAAAGATTTGTTTGACATTGTCCACAGATTGTCATAGTTTTGAATAATAATGGCTGTTTTGTTCTTTTAAAACTTTTAGAGTTTACCCAGTAACTTAACTTAAAGTTTACCCAGTAATTACAGTATTTGTGTTGAAATGGTACATGGTAGTATTTACCTCCTCTTATGATGCATTGTAAATGTGAAGACCAGGGACCCATTTCATAAAAAGTTGATATGATAAAAATGCTTGCTGGAATGTCAATTGTCATGGTAACAACAAGAATCCAGCTTCCTGATTGCCATTCCAGCAAGAGTTGCTATTCTAACATCTTTTATGAAACGGGGCCCAGATGAATTGTTTGATGGTTGTAGTCCCTGATGTATTTTAAATGAAGGAAATTCATGTTTGTGAGTACATTCACACATTCTGTTGCTGTCAATGAAGTCATCTATCTTTTATAAGTTGTCCCAGCATTTGGTGTCCTCATCGATTGAGAGTGCTTTAAAAACAAGAATATTATGCACCAAACAATGCATTTATGCCTCTTTGTAATATAAGTTGGGAATATATTCCTTTGTTCTGGTACAGTGATTTTCAGATATCCGAGATACTTCCACTCGAGGGAGACTGCAAAACTGTTCCATAAGGTCTTGTTTATAGGGTTTGAAGTTTTTGTGTGTGACCTGTTTGAGCCTATATACCAAACGGTGTCTTAAACTTGTCGTAATATTTCTCCAGAACATTCACTAGCTCTGAAAGTCCAAATTTTGAAATGAAAGTCATTATTTTGTGATAGATATAATGAGCAGGGATGAGATTTGAATGTGGAGGAGAGTGTCATGGTTATATTGCGAACTTCTTTTCTGCTCTCATGACAATGCAAAGCAAGATTGCTACAATGTGTTATAAGCAATCACACACTGAGCCTGGAAGTGAGGCTACATGCAAAGAAATCAATAAATATCATAAATATTCGTAAATAGAATGGAAAATGCCACTAAACACAAAACAACAATAGTAGCCCAATAACAACAACAGCAACAAAATGAAGCGATGCAACAAGTACTATATCTATGTAGTAGTCTTTGTTCAATACTGTTTAAGATGAAGTGGCAATGTCAGTCTGTAACTACATGTACTTATTTTCATTATGAATGGGTTATAAATTTACAGATTTATAATTCTGCATGTGAAAATTGTCCATGAATAAACAACAACTAACAAAATGATTCAGCCCTGAATGTTTCTGGTGTATAGTGCAGAGTGTTGTCTTTTTTCTTTCACAGGACACATCATTTTTCCCCTATCCATATTTCCATAGAGCAAGCATATGGGGGAGGGGGGGGGGGGGGGGAGTGGGCACAATGGGAACCTAAGACCAGCACATGTTTACAAAACAATACAAAACTTGTTGGAACTCAACAAGTGTAAGAATTTGGTATTAAACAACACCTTCTCATGTGCAAACTCAATGACACTTCTTATTTCTTAATCACGCAGTATACATCACCACTTTCTTGCCTATTTGCAACACTGTATTGTACAATGTACTTGTATTGTTGCTGAAACTTAGCTGCTATTGAGCATGTTGATCATGCCAACAAGAGTACCAGCCCTGTAATTTGAGGGAACTTCTTTGATGGAAATTGGAAATTGAATTTATTCGAAGTATTCAAACCATTCTAAAGTAATAGATTTGTATATTATTTTCTTTTATTAATCTCTGTGCCACTACCACTAGATAGGAAGGCTGTAGCAAAACAAGATGTCACAAAGGCACAACCATGTATATGTGGCACATGGATTCAACCAAAAATATTAACTTTATAGACAATTCAAAACTTTTAGAACAAAGTAATACTTTTCCTCAAATTCCACTGATGTGTTCTACAATCATTTCTGCGTCCCATGAATTCACATAATTTGTCTGAAATAAAAGTTACCTTTAACCAGCCTGCATTGAATGAACTTCAATAACGGTGGATAAATCCAGCCAATATGACTGACTACATGACAAACACCGTGCCAAAAATCCTATAATAATTCTATCTGACACACCCAACAACCAAACTTCAAGCATTGTCAAATTTATTTTCCATTCAGTGATTTGTAAGAAACCAGCTAGTTTATACTTCCATATATGCAAAAGTAATCAGTGCATTTATAACTTTCTTTCTAAAAGTTTGTTTCCAACTATTAGTGTCGATGATAGAGCTTGCCTGATATTAGTATAACTTTTGAATGCAAGCTGAATTTAAAGTACCCATTTACTTTATTGTGGTGGGAGGAAAAAAATAGGAAAGAAGACATGAAGAGTTTGTTCGCAAAAACCGATAAGTCCATATTTGCCAAATGGAGATATTTGCGATTAAAGGTCAAGAAAAATAAAGAGAATAATAAGAAAATTTTTGCTTCTTTTGACCATAACTTCAAAAATATACCTCTATATGTAGTGACCAATATATCATTTAAAAGGTATTATTTTGTACATTATGACAGAGATCGTACTTCAAAATCTTAAAAAATGGACTTATCAGTTTTTGCGAACAAACTCTTAATTACAATCATTATCATAACCATGAATACTTCAAATCAGGCTCACAAGTATGCTGTCCGAAGTCACCATGCTGATGAGCTATAGACCTTAGTTGTTCCATAGTGCTTTGGCAGTGTATCTAACACTTCATTCAAATAATTTTGCCCAAAGTGAAAAAAAAATGAGACTGGTATAGGACTGTATTGTGAGATCTTTCCATGCTTTCCATTCTGAGTTTACTCTGCATCATCTCTGTCAAGATTGGTAATGTTAGGAGCACCTACCTTTACTTGATGCTATTGCAAAAAACACAAAACAAAACAAAAACAAAACAAAACAAAACAAAACAAAAACAAACAAACAAACAAAGCAAAACAAAACAAAATGCCATTAACTCCATTGCCCATCGTGTTTATGCTTGCACATTAACTGTTCAGAACAATAGTTATCACACCAAGTGCCACTTTAAACTAAATATAGTTACAGCAGCATGCACTAGTTTGATTTTCCAATGTGACTTTAGTTCCATCATGGAGCCACAAGAGCTGTACATGCATGGTTCCATTGAACTTTATTGTGAGCATGAAAGTCGTAAGTCCCAGAATTATAGGTTACCGTTTTATATAGGTACCTACTAACAAGAAATGCAGTGATTTTTTTAAATTCTTTTTGTTGTTGTTGTAGTTGTTGATGCTCAAGAAGGCCTAACGCTGATTTTTATTATTATTATTTGAAGAGTTTGTTTGCAAAAACCGATAAGTCCATTTTTGAAGATTTTGAAGTACGGTCTCTGTCATAAAGTACAAAATAATACCTTTTAAATGATATATTGGTCACTACATATAAAGGTATATTTTTTAAGCTTAACAAATGGTCAAAAGAAGCAAAAAATTGTCTTATTATTCTCTTTATTTTTCTTGACCTTTGATGGCAAATATCTCCATTTGACAAACATGGACTTATCGGTTTTTGCAAACAAACTCTTCATTTCTCCCTGTCCTCCGTGTCTTTTCTTTTTTTACATTTTCTTTCTGTCCTTACTTTCCTTCCTTATATCTGTCCTTCATTTGTGTGTGTGTGTGTGTGTGTGTGTGTGTGTGTTTAGCTCTCTTTCTTCCCTTTTGTCTTAAATAGAAACATTCTTCTGAAAGTGAGTATGAGAATATAAATGTGAGTTTTGATCGTGGAGATTCAATCGACTTTAAGCAGGAATAGAGCATCTGTAATGTGCTTTAGGAAAACATTAATTTTTCTCCTGTAGACCCTGCCTTTCTCGTCAGTTTTTTTTTTTTTGTTCTTTTTTGTGAGGTCTTTCTATGGGAGTTGATTTATCATTTCTTATAGAGGTCATAGATTGTATAAACTCTTTGCAATTTACTCTCCCAGAACTTGGCTGAGATGAGGGTGTCAGGTTTTAACTTTCTGCAAGATAATTAGGAACCACTGATTATTAAATACTGTACAGAGCATACAATGGTTATTCTAACATAAATTAACAGTTTGCTAGATGAAATCTGTTAGAAATGAGTGAAATATCCAAAACAAAGTAAAACAAAGTGGTCTGACTGGAAGATATGTGATTCACCTTTTATTAGGATGTCTTTGTTTCTGGATATATCTCAGTCATATCAAAACCGATTTTTGTCAAATAAGCTTTTAGTTCCTGTTACAATAAAGGTGGTATGCTCTTTTATATTTCACTTTCTTTATTCATAAGAAGTTTCTAATATTATCTCTTACAAAGTTAGAACCTGAATTCCCATCTCAGCCAAAAACTATATGAAGAGTTTGTTCGCAAAAACCGATAAGTCCATATTTGCCAAATGGAGATATTTACGATTAAAGGTCGAGAAAAATAAAGAGAATAATAAGACAATTTTCGGTTCTTTTGACCATAACTTCAAAAATGTAGCTTTATATGTACTCACCAATATATCATTTAAGAGGTATTATTTGGTACTTTAAGACAGAGACCTTACTTCAAAACCTTCAAAAATGGACTTATCGGTTTTTGTGAACAAACTCTTCATAATCCCTTTAACTCCTTGCAAAACTCAATGGTCCATCTTACTACATTAGGCGCCTTCCCGCTCAAACTGTATTGCTTTTGAGAGAAAAAAGGTTTACAAAAAAGTTGGTGAGGGGACTCAAACCTACTTATTAATGGTTAAATTCACATCCCGTGAATATCTTTCTCACAATCCGACATGTAAAAAACTGATATAAAAGCATTTATATACATAATTGTTATAATGCTGAATGGTTTGTGATTCACGTTTTATGTGACTTTGTTTTTTAATGACTCACTTTATATAATAGTTTATTTTTATTCACTTTTTTTTAAAGTAGCACTCGAGTGAATTGGCATTTTTCCAGTCAATAGTAGCGTACTTATACAGGGGGAGCAGCGAAAATACTATGCTGAATGCATGGCTGCGCTGCAGAGCTTCGGCCATCCTCCAATCGCCCCACAATAATGATGACCTCTAAAGTGGGCTGTGCGTGTTTTTAGACGCTTCGTTTCACACTTTTGCCCGTCTATTGTCCTTGAGCGAAGCCCAAGCGGTCAGTGTAATAATGACGTTTGTGATTACAAATCGATTGGCGACAAGTGCTTGGTGCTCCGGCTACTACATGAAGGAGTGGAGACACTCAAGAAGGCCCTTGTGACACTCAACGCAGTCTAGTCGATTTTATCGGCTGCAAATTTTTATTCCCAAAAGAGTTTGAACTCCAGCCTCCTCAATAAACCCAGGGAGGTGGGAAACCTGAGCGACTGGAATAAAACGTATAAGAAAGAGAAAGAAAATAGAATTAAGAGCTATTAGGCTAGAAAAATACACCAGCACTTATAGCAAACTATGCACAGCCCGCTGTCGCTGTATGTATATGCATACGGCATACGAGCTAGGCAGCTATTGGTAGGAAGCAGAAAATAAACACAGGGAGCATAATTCACCATTTGCAGTACGATGAAACAATACAAAAAAAAAAAAACAGCATTAGAGCTGTTAAATAGCTTTAAAATGTGAGTCCGCAAGGGATAGAAACAACCACTGTAAAAATTTGAATCCGTATAATCCATGTATGATGTAAAGTATATACGCAAAATGTGAACAATATGCCGATAAGAATGCTTCGAGACTAATCGTCTACAGTTAGGCCTATGGTTTATTGAGAAAAATACTGATATTTCCTTATATTTTAGGCTTTATTGCGAAAATCGTATATGATGATGATGATGAATGATTGCTTTATTGTCCATGGCCGGCGGAACGGGGGATCGGGGGGGGGGGGGGGGCTCCCCCACCACTTTTTTTTTTTTTAACCCGGAAGTACGTAAGGTGAGTGGCACTTAAGAGAGATATGTAGAGATATTGAAGAAGTGAAAGGAGAAAGATGAGCTGAGGACATATTTTTATTTATTTATTTATTATTATTTATTTATTTTTATTATTATTATTTTTTTTTTTGCTTGTCAGCTGAGAAACCCGGAAGTGGAAGGGGTCGGAGAGATGAGCTGAGGATCTATTTTGTTTTTGTTCTTGGTTTTGTTTTGTTTTGTTTTTTGCTTGTTAGCTCATGAAACCCGGAAGTGCCCCCCCCCCCCCCCCCCACCCCACTTTTGAAAACGCTCCGCCGGTCCTGTTGTCCACTTGACCCTGGAAATTCTTTGTACATTGAATATCACAACAAAACAACATAATACATTAACCTGACATTTTTCAAACTATACGAAAAACTATCAACATAATTAGGTATAATATTTTGTGATACAACAGACCTACACAACAAGCATGTGATATGTTGAACATTTATAAAATCACTGCTCCCAAAGGTGAAAGGCTAACAACGATCGACGCATGGTCACAATCACATCGATATACAAAATATGATGAAGCAAGCTAGTGAACAATGTTTGTGCGCCTCATACCATGCATTTGAAATATGCTTTTATATAACAAAATTTTCAATCAAGAATAGTCTTCTCTTTTTTCTTTTTCTTTTTTTTTTGGTATTCACGATCAAAGCGATACAGAAGCGCTGGGAACTGTAATACTCTGCTCATCAAATCACTGTGCTGTAAAGGGAATGATTATAGGTTAGCCTAGGGTAGATGCTTAATTCACTGAAAAATAAGTCTTCATATAAAAATTCTTCTTTTGGGGGATGGGAATATCAAAAACGTTTCCTCTGATGGCAGTACGCCATAAATTCGGCAGTCGATGTCGATCGCTGCTGCGCTGTGTGAAATCATGTGAAATTTCAGAAAGTCCAATATATACACTGCAAAAAGTCCGGTGTTAAATAGTGAACACCGAGCTGGTGTTAAATTTTCGGTGCTCATTTATGGTGTTAAATTAACACCCCCGGGTGTCATTTCCAAATTTTAAACTGTTTTTTGAAGAGTTTCTTAGTAACTGCACTTCTTGTTGATTTTTAATTTAAACAAGACGATCAAGAATTTTACATTAAAATACTAGATTTTTGAAAAAATGTGAAAATAAACTTACACCAAAGTAACACCAGCTGGTGTGGTCCCTTATTGAAGCTGGACGGGTGTTAAACCATTGATATTAACACCAATAAATATCAAATCAACACCATGTGGTGTCATTTTTGAATTAACACCAGTACAGTGTCAAAATAACACCAGGTACAGTGTCAAATTAACACCACGAAGTGTCAGGCGAACACTTTTCAACACCATCACAGTGCATTTTTAACACCTGTGGGTGTGGTCCTTTATTGAAGTTTGATCGGTGTTAGATTTAACACCCGTGGTGTTAAATCTAACACCCATGTTTTTACAGTGTAACTTTAACAATTTTTTTTTTCAATTTTCCATTTGCTTGATTTGAATTAATGCATGTGACCGTAACCATGACGAAAGTAACTTTGAAAAGTCTTAAAATGAAAAAGAATTGAAAAAAAAAATAACCATTTCCAATAAAAATAGCAACCTCCGCCCTCCTAAATCCTGTGAACATACATGGATGCTCTGCTTACTTTCTGTGACAGGGCAGCGCACGTATTAATTATTATAGGGCTCACACCCGTAAATACAATGGAATGTCCGAAACCCCTTCACAAATTCGTACCAAAGATACCAAAATAAATGAAGAAAAAAATTAATTAAAAATCAATGATGCAGTTTGGCAAAAAACTGAATAGCTGTAGATATTGAGTATGAATTCCTCTACAAATTGCATTTTGGTTAGAAGATGAAAGCTTTTCTGGTGGAATTTGAGGGGACTATATTTCATTGGGTACGTGCACGGAAAATGGGTGACTTTTTGAGTGACAAGAACTCGTAGTCTGGCTTTTCGTACCCCTGAACAGAATTTGAACTGAATTATCCACCCTGAGAATTTGATGGATGAAAGGGTACATCTAACTTATCCAGGTTAGTGAAGCTGAAACACCTCATTTCTCCCAGCTATTTTACAGAATTTTTTGAAATTTGATTTTTAACACACGTCCCTATGGGGAAATATTTATGGGTGTGAGCCCTATACTCATCCGAAAATTCTGCTCGGGAGCAGCGAAATCAGTAATTGTTTTCACGGCGACAGACGCTATCTCGCTGGACTGTGTTGACGACTGCGCCCAGAAACTGACTCTAAAGAGTGATTTCTTGCTATTTCAAGTGGTTTAACCGTATAACCTGACTTGTTCGTGTCGAGGATATTACATACATCGATTCTTCACCCAGCCAGTCTTGTAAGTTTTACTTTTGTAGGTGTACTGTCGTTCTAAGATTACGTGACGTTCGAGAATGTATGTAAGCATGACGATAGTCTAGCAGCTCGATCGCGAGGCAGCTGCTAGCTGCTAGCTGCTCGAGCTGCCGCCGGGAGCGCTTCTCGCTGCTGTGGAGAACCCGCACCCTCTGAGCTGGCCTGGCCTCTCGCTCGATGCGCGAATCCTGCAATCCGCTGGCAAAGGGATGGTATTAGAACATGTCATAAATTATAGTTTTGCAGAGACTCCAACCCAAAGCACCTTCTGATCTGGAGATTCTCCCGCCTGAAACCCCTAGCAAACGGGAGACTCCAACTTGATGTGTGCGAAGCGCGAAGTTCCTAGGGTTGTACTTGTAGATGCTCTCCCCGATGGACTCGGGTGCTATCTAAGGTTTATTTTTTTCAACAGTACGATAGTCTAGAAATAAGTAAGAAATCCTTTCCAACGGGAGACAAAGAGCCAGGGCGGGAGAAATTAAATCTCGAGCGGGAGAACGGGAGATTTTGCAAAAATGGGTTTTCGGCAGGAGATCTCCCGTCGAAAACGGGAGAGTTGGAGTCTCTGGTTTTGGTGAGGATGGGGCTTCAGGTTTCCCAGAATCTTCTTATGAAATTTTAAAAAGTATGTAATTCTGAGAGGAAATCAAAGTTTATTTGACGAAAATTGGTTTTGAAATGACTGAGATTCATATCCTAAAGTAAACGATGCACAGCATGCAGCATGCAGCACCCACAGCAACCAATGGCAAATGTGTTGACCCACTGCACTGTGCACTAGAATTGCTTTGTTTTTCTTTGTTTTTGGGTATCTCAGCCATTCAGCCATTGTAGCTACTTTGCTTGGTTCTGTACTTGATGTGCACAGCGAATCAGGCATACGATGTATGCTTCCCACGAAAAGCTGCATGCCTGCAACAGGGATTACTTCTTCAAGGTTCAAGGTTGTAGTTGGTACAATTTGCCTAGCTTTCCTACATTTGTGCTGCTGGACATTAGAATTAAAAAGATTTGCAAAGATGCAAGGATTTGTTGAAAATCACTTTATCAAATTAAAGCAAACTTCCCATAATTCGACCATAATGCCATCAAAATTGGACCGCCTGCTACGGGTAAAACATATAGCTTTTGCGTGTGGTCGAATTTTGGCACGAGAGGTTGAACCTTGGACAATTTGCTTTGTAAACAACAATTCGGATTGACCGAAAGAATGGTCTGTATCTGGGCGTCAGGGATATGTTCCGCGGAGACTGCATCTGGCTTCATGGAACCCCTCCTAGAGGAGGAGAGCAATAACGTCAACAAAATAAAAGACTCCTCCAGACAGACTGATCTTTCTGTCTACAATTTGGATAGATAAAACAAATGGTATTTAAATAAGTGTAGAACATCAAGTTTCATACATTTGTAATGAATATAAAAGTAGGCATAAATTAATGTTGAAGTTTCTCATCTGAATGTGTATACTCAAAGGTACGTAACAAACGTCGTATCACTTATCAGTCACAGTGAAGATTTGTAGACCTATGCCATTTATAAATAGAACTGATATCAAGTGTCATCACTTCAGAACTAATGACATTTTTTCATGTGTGTACTTAAAAATATGTATCATTATTTCATTGTTGCTAGTAAAGGAACTACAACCCCTCTTTGAATGAAGCCCAGATTGCCAAGTTGTTACAACTTTACGCTAATTTGATGCTAAGGATAATTTTTTTAGTACATTGTACATTCCACACAGTCTAAAAAGGCAATTCAGTGAAGATTTGAGCACAGGATAGAGGGATTCATGTGTGAAGACAACATCACATGACATCATCTGATTTGTGATTTTGGTGGTTTGAGGCAGACACATAAACTGTGTACTTGGTATATTTTGTGGTATTTTGATATATTTTGATATGGGAATTTCATGAGTGGATTGGTAGTTGTAAAATTAATAACTCACATACAAAATTGCTACCTGTACATACTGTTTTACGGATTGTATGGGCCCAGATGTTGCCTCAAAAGTGGAAAATTGCTATTTACAATTTTCCTTTTGGAAAGTGAATGTATCAAATTTGTGTACTTCTTTATAGATTTCTCTATGTACACAGTTCTCGACTGCAAAGTCAAAATTGTCTTAATACACTGTACAAGTCCCAATTTGAGAAAGAGAGGTTTGCATGAGGAGAGGCTTTTCAAACAACATTTTGTGTAAGTCCCAATTACATTGTAGTGAAATATCATGCTCGCTAGCTGAAATATTCAGAATACAAAAATTTATACATCTCTGTAGTGTGCAAACGCATGATACAAAATCCATATAAATGTATACATGTACCTTTGTATAACATAAGGTATATCCGACTTTGATAGACCATAACATCTGTAACTTTTGATTATCTTTGAAAAAAATGTTTACTCTATTGAAGTCAACTTCGACCAGAATTGCAAGCTGTTTAGTTTTGAGATGTACATTTTACACACATAGCTTATACATCTTGTAGTATGTGTGTGTGTGTGTGTGTGTGTTTTGTGCCAGCAAATACCAAGCATAACAATGGCAGAACATGATCGTCCATCAGATTTGCTCCAATAACACTCTTGTTACAATATAAGCGAGTGAACGGTAACCACACTGATAGCTCTACAAACATTATTATCACAGTTATGTAGTTTGTGTGCCAGTCAGAACATGTAAAGAAGGGGTATATCAATGTCAAAAGCTTGTAGACCACAATTTTTTAAAGTCGGTTAATTGCTTTGATTATTTCAGTTTGGCTCTCTCTTACTCAATCACCCAAATAAGGGAAAGGGTAATAATTTGAGGTAGGCAGGTGAACTCAGTGGTGTGTGAAATTAAACTGCATGGGCTCTGTTCCCTCTCCCTTTTTTATTCTTCTTTCTTCCAAAGTGATTCGCAATCTGCTCCAATACAGTCTCTGCCATTCACACACAATTTGGTCCCACATAACATCACACAATGTCCATTATTTCACACCAGACAGTCATGCAGGGTTGACCAAGCGCACCATATCATTACCAGCTTCACACCCCGACAGCAGTGGCTTAGGAATGGGTAACCCAGGCACAAAATACTGTAAAAGTGGATATTTTCGCGTGACTAATTTTTCGCGCTTGGCCGGGTCGGAAGAGTTTCGCGTGTTTCTAATTCCGCGGAATCAAGACATCACGCACAGGCACATATGGCAAGCAAAAATATTCGCGTGCTTTTATTTTCGCGCTAGTTTCTGGTTGCGCAAAATGCGCGAAAATTTGAACACCGCGAAAATTTCCACTTTTACAGTACATTGCATTTGTAGTTACCGTCTGCATTTCAGCAGTATTCTCCCAGTCTTGTTGGTAGAGGTACAAGATCCAACCCTTTGATCTCTCTTTATTGTATGAAAGGCCAAACCTAAAAACTTGTGCATATACTACATAACTTTTACATTATTATATGAATAGACACACAGTGTACAGTGTATGTTTGCAGAATAACACAGGCACACCTGCATACAGTTCGTCTCCTGTGTTGACACTGTGTCTACATGTATGTCCTGTCTAGCATCCATGCTGAAAGCTTTGAGACACATGTTTTTTGTTGCTCTCTTCAATTTCTGGAAGTTTCCTTTTTTTTCAGATTATTTATTATTTCCGTATTCATATTGAGATTTCCACTTCTCCCTGCCTTCCAGAAGAAAAAACAGTGTGTCATTCTCTGGCCCAGTTGAAAAAAAAAACAAAAAACAAAACACACACACAGCCAAAACTGTTTTTCTCATTTTGGTACGTGCCAGTTTCAATGTGTAACTATTTCATTTTTAAAACATTGGCCACTTGCCCCCCCCCCCCCCCCATGAAAAGTATCAATGCATGATACCAAAATGCAGTATTTTTGTTGTCTCAATGTGTAACTATATTTCATTTTTAAAACATTGGCCACTTGCCCCCCCCCCCCCCCCATGAAAAGTATCAATGCATGATACCAAAATGCAGTATTTTTGTATTTGATTTCAACTGTATTATCAGCTAATCACACACCTTACAAATGTACTGTGTACCAGGTACATCGGACATTGTACTGCATGAGTACAGTGTACACTCTATGCGTGCACATCACATTCATGTTGGGATCAGAGTTTAGTATGTTTGCGTATTATTAAATTTGCAAATAACACCTGACTCATGATATAAATATCGAGTATAAAATGTTGCTTATGTTTGCTGATGTTTATCTTTTGTGGTCATGGTAGAATCAAGTATTTTGTCTGTCAGAAAGACCAAAAAAAAAAAAAAAAAGAAAGAAAAAGAAAGAAAAAAAGACTGACAGGCAGATAGATAACCAGTACTATCAAATACACTGTAGTCATCCTTTTGAGATAGTCAATATATCATCTCTGTTGGTGAATAATCCACAAAGAATTTGCCAGACACAGGTCTATCAATCCTCATACTTGCAGTATTGGCTTTGCATTGAACAAACAAAATTTTACCGTTATACATGTACTTTGTACATTACAGAGTATGATGTTGATACAATCATTTGCACATTCTGTTCATTGTACTGCTTATGACTCATACTGTGAATAACCAGCAAATCATAAAATGTAGTCTACTACTTTGCTAATATTTGTCATGGCACAGTGGCATTACTGAGGACAGCACCCATTTAGACAGGCTTTTGTTTTGTTTACTTTTATTTTGGAGAGTGTTCTCTTTTTTTCACTGTCAGAACTTTGTGCACACAGTGGGAGGTGTTGCCACGGTGGGATAGCAACAATACCGCTTGGTATGTTTACACTGCTGCATATTCTGCATTGAATTTGTACTTTGGCCTCTGTCTGTCATGACTCTTAATCTCACAGGATATGTCTTCATTGATTCTTTGAGGGTGATCAATGGGAAGAAATGCTGATGATGTGAACGCAACCTCTTTGTGATAAATTTCATTTTGTGTGTGTGTGCTCCAGGTACAGTGTGTGATATCATTTCACAAAATTTGCATTGTCATCGATGAATGCCGAGTGCTTGGATAATTGATAAGCCTGTATTCAAAGGCCACAATAGCATCTACAGAGTAACAAAGTAGTGTCTCTGTGTCATAGGATCAGTATAAAGTTAGTTAGCGGTGTCTTTTGTTTTTAAGACACCAGTATTGATTGTGTTTCCATACCCCCTATTATACAATACACTTTTACTGAATGAGCTCATTGTTTGAATGTGAATGACAGGCAACTAAACACTGGCCCTCCATTCAATACTCTGTGTAAATGATATTGTATGCTTCTGAAGGTTGCACAAAGTGTGCTCAGTAGACGGTATTGTAGTCTCTTTTCAGACTCTGTTTTGTGTATTAGAGGTTGGGTCTAATGCAGTGCTTGTCACTTTTTTCACCAAAGTTATAATTGAAAATATTATCATACTTCTTATTACAACTGTATTTTCTTTGTTTTTTTAGCAGCTTATTGATAGCAAATATCTTTAATTAACGTGAATGGAAATTAACTCGTTTTGTGATGAAGCTGTTCCTTAGTATAAATTTGGTGTTTTGTTTTACTCTTCATGACTTCCTGTACATTCACTTCATTCAAGTCATTACAATTTACATGTACAATGAACTAAGTCTCGCGCCCCAGTGACCCACCTCACGCTCACCCGCCCAGCAAGCATTCTCACGCCTCCCATAAGTTGGGTAGAGGATACCCACATGGTTGCTTCTTGCAACGTACAGCTATTCGCTATTCGTCTATGAAATAAATAATCAAGAGTTTTGTACAAATTGTATCATCTTTTGAGTCATGTCAGTGTATGAATTCTCCAAAATTGATAAACACTTATTTACCCTTGAAGGAAAATTTGGAGGAAAAAGCTCCAAGTGGTGTCTTTCAGAACCATCTTCCACATCACAAACAGATTAGAATTATGCAAGTAAAATTGCATTACAGCTACACAGGTATGCAGCAAATTGCACAATTACTGC